>NC_069499.1:700404078-700594078 GCF_027579735.1 Bombina bombina | reverse complement strand
TCTCACTGAAATTATTTACAAACAGTTTGTGCAATTATGGCACAAATGGTTATAAATGCTTCTCTGGGATCCCCTTTGTTCAGAAATAGCAGACATATATCGATTTGGCATTGCTTTTTTGTAATCAAAAGGCTGATAAATGCTGCTGCGCACCACATTTGTATTTTGCCCAGCAGTGAAGGGTTTAATTATGTAGCTTGTAGGGTAAATTTTAGCCTTAGTGTAGAGAGCAGCCTCCCACCTGACACATCCCACCGCCTGATCCCTCCCTGACCCCCTCAAACTACTCTCTTCCCTCCCCCACCTCACAATTTTCCCCCAAACAGATCTATAACACTCCCCACTCTACCTATTTGCCGCAATCTTGGGTACTGGCAGCTGTCTGCCAGTACCCAGTTTGCTAAAAAATAAAAAATGTAAAAGGCATTTTTCTGAAGTGTAGCAGCCCCCCCCCTCAATAACCTCCCCCTCCCAGATTCCTTTCCCAGCGTTTATTACCCCCTCCCTCTCCCTCCTTCAAATACATTTAATACATTTAATGCGCTTAAAATCCCTCACAGGCTCCTGGAAATTTGCGCCCACTTGAAAGACAGGATCCGGAAAGGCATCCAGCGATAGGCCACCCACCTGCCTCCCTGCAATGCCTCCCACCCACCAACGATCTGCACCATCACGGGCCGATGCAGAGACAGCCACAGAATAGCTCTCTGTGCATCAGTGGCTAACAAAAGGGTATTTCAGGATGCCTCAATATTGAGGCATCACTGCAATACCCTGAAAGCGCCTGGAAGCGATCACTATTGCTTCCAGCACTTCAAACCCCAGAGAACATGTCAGGCACGTCCTTGGTCACTAATTGTATTTTTTGTAGGATGTGTCTGACACGCCCTTGGTCGTTAAGGGGTTAATATTTTCATGTTGGGTTAGTGCACTTGAGAATATGCAACCTGGTTTGAGCGCAAGTAGGGTGTTAGGTTTTCTTTCCACTATTTTTCCCCATTGACTTCTATGGGGTTGGGGAATATGTTACCACGTGTGATTATCTTTTTTGGGTTAGCGTGCGAGTGAAAACAGTTTACTTTCAACTTGTAATATGAGCACAAAAAGCTTGCTTCTTGCCGAGTTAACGCTCGAGTGGGAGTGTCAAATACCGCTCCCACATACGCTAGTAATCTGGCCCTATATAATTCATATAAAAAACTAAATTTAACATGCTTATTTTTATTCTTAAGATAACAGGAAGGACTGACTGCTCACTGGATGTTAAATATATTACCCAGTGATTTTTTTTTCAGTACAGAATCCCTTTTACAAAAATAAATACATGAAAAATAAAATGACTTTTTTCTGACAAAAAATACTAAAATCTCCTTTTGTTTCATTTTAATACCAAATTTGTAAATAAGCAATCCAATATATTTACATGGCAAGATTTGGTGTGTGTTTTTTTTTTTTAAAAAAACTTGTGCTATTGATTGAAATAGACGCATCTTTTATGTAAACAGATTGACCTTTTTGAAGAACTTTAGAAAAGCCCTTAGTTTTCCCATCAAATGCTCACAGCTGTTTGCAGTAAATGCTGGTATATTATGAACTTCATTATTTGCAACAGCATACAGCATGCCTGTCAAGACTGACATTTATGTTCTTTAAAATATCACAACCTAAAGAAGAACTGAAGACATTCCCTGTGAATTCTTTCGGATATATGATTTAAACTTTTTTTTTACTTTTTTTTTCCAAAAAAATACCTTTACAATGAAGCACAAACTAATTACCTTTTTAGCAGGTTATTATTAATATTATTATTATTATTATTACTATTATTATTATTATTATTATTATTATTATTATTATTATTATGTTTACGCTCTTCATTTTCCAATAAATTGTTTTTTGTTCTTTCAAAAAATTATGGAAGTTTTCATCTTCTTATGTTCTTATTACACAACTTTAATCGGTTTCATCTTGATATTTTTACAAAAAGAAATTTTTGTAACTATCTGACTATCCTTAAAGTGAAAATCAATCCTAGCATTTGTGAAACGCTAGGATTGACCTTTGAAACAAATAAAGGGGACTTTCATTCATGAAGAATAAAATACTTCATGCAGAAAGCTCCTTTATTTGTTTCAAGCGTTCACAGTTCTGAGCTGCTCAGGCAGCCCACGGCAGAATGCTGTTTTGCTAGAGAGGTGATGTTTCCACCTCTTAGCAAATAGCCATGGGGGAAATCTGGCTCCCAAGGGCCCCAAACCTGATTTCCCACATGGCTATTGGCTAAGAGGTGAAAATATCACCTCTCTAGTAAAACAGCATTCTGCCGTGCGCTGCCTTAGCAGCTCAGAACGGCGAACGCTTGAAATAAGTAAAGTAGCTTTTAGCATGAAGTATTCACAAACGCTCAGATTTTCTTTCACTTTAGAATTGAAAATGATAAATTTTATTAAAAAATGCACATACACTATATTTACTGTTTTGTGCCAATTGAAAATATATATTGAAAATACAATAGAAACAAGTTATCTAAAATTACTGATTTTTTTATATTTCTTCTAAATGACTCTTGTTTACATAGCAGCAAGAACAGCATCTATTTCAAATATCAAAATAAAGTTAAATGTTATTTGCAAACAAGATAATACACTTCAGCAGGTAACATCAATTACTGAGACCACATTAAAGAGGAGAACATTTTACATTACACATTAACTTTGATATTACATTTTAATATTTGTTTCTATATTTACATAATAGTATGATTAAATATTTTTTGGAATGAGTGCTAAAATCATAAATAAATATGTTAATGGGAATTTTAAGTTGATAAAATGTTTTCACAGGAATGAAATTTAACTTATTAAGTACCTGAATAATATGTTCTTGGTGCAATATTGAAATATTCCAGATTATTTTAAATAAAGCATATAATGCAGGGAATCAACTAATTATAAAAAATGTTTCTTCAGTAAATAGAAAGAAGTAGGATCAAAGAGAACAGTTGTGTCAACTATAGTCCCCACATAACATCACACATGATCTTGACCTTGAGTTAGAAAAAATATCATCTAAGTGCCTACAATGTGTTTTATTTATATGGAATGAAACACAGAGCTATCAATGTTTTATATGTTAGCATTGCATATAATAAAACACATTTCAATGTCAGTATTTGGGTATTTTGTGTATATTTTTCATAGAATACTGTTCCATACATACCCATAACTTGTCATATAAATACCTTTTCCCTATTTTTCACTGGACATTGTAATAAATAATGCACAACATAATTCTGACTGGAGATATTATTTTAGACAACTAAAGTACAAATAAGTTATTGTCAAACATATTTTTTTTCTTATGTAACCTAGAGGCCTTTATATTGTTAAAGCTATTTTATTTGTGATAGTTGATGCATACTAAGAGCAATAGACCTGTCAAGTATCAGCACATGCTAAATTTAGTCCTAAAATTTAGAAAATATTGAACTTTTGCTGTGTTGGAATTCTAAAAAAAAAAAGAAGAAGCAGAAGAAAACCTGTCAGTCAATTCCTATATTGTTAAAAAGCAATAGAAAGCATAGCAACAAGTCATAACTATAATACAGCATTTTAACACAGCCTACTTTTCCATGGTTCAAGTACCATTAATTAAAGTTACTAAAACCAAAATATATGTATAATTTTTCTTTCATTGCTTAAGTTGTTAGTGAGGATAATGAAACATGAGCACAGTTGAATATAGTGATCACATATCATTTCATTAAAAGGATTCAGGTTAATATTCATAATTTATTTTAGATAATGTTTTCACAAAAAGCTGATTAACCTTTTCAGTAACTTTCATACATCTCTTTAAAAATATTAATTAGGATAAAAAGACAATGGTTTGTAGTTAAAAACATAGATATCTTCTTCATAATTTAATATTTTACACAAGAAAAAAATGAACAAAATGTTGAAGTTTATTCATTAAAAGCTGATTATACATTTGATTGACTTTCTTAGAATGTCAACTTAAACACAATTTAAAGGGACCTTATAGTACAAACATTGTATCTTCTCTATATAATTTTAATACTTCTGATACTGCAAATCTATGTTTTTAACCCCATAAATACAGAGGTTAAAATAAATTATCAAATTATTTATCTACAATCCCCATAGACATTAATAATGTTTATCAGATGAAAATTATTAGTTTTTCTAAATGATTTAGGTCTACCCCATAGTTAAAGACCAGTTCAAGAGCTGAAGAGCACTGCTGGTTCTAAGCATACAAGGCAGGTGAGCCAATAATCATCACCAGTCACATAAGCCACAGCCACATTACGAATTTTGCATTATGGCTGCTCGCTAATTACTTGTACGTTATTTTCACCACTCAACTTTCATAGCGCTGGTATTACAGGTTTTAAAAAACCTGTCTTGTGCGGGCGATATGGTTGCGTTGACCTCCATACCTCACCCAAATACAAGCGCTCTTTTGACGTACTCGTGCACGATTTCCCCATAGACATCAATGGGGAGAGCCGGCAAAAAAAAAGCCTAACACCTGCAATCGTGGAAACAAAAGCTACGTAACGCAGCCCCATTGATGTCTATGGTGAAAGAAAAAGTTACCTTTAAACCTAACACCCTAGCATAAACACCACATCTAAACACCTCTAATCTGCCGTCCCCGACATTGCCGCCACCTACATAAAACTATTAGCCACTAATCTGCCGCCCTTAACATCGCCGCCCCATAAATAAAACTATTAACCCCTAATCAGTTGCACCTAACATCCCCGCCACTTACATGACAGTTATTAACCCCTAAACCACCGCCCTCCCGCATCGCAAACACTATATTAATTTTATTAACCCCTAATCTGCCGTTCGCCCACACCGCCGCTATAATAAACCTATTAACCCCGAAACCTAATCCTAACGTAACCCTAAACCTAACACCCCCTAACTTAATATAATTAAGATAAATCTAAATTAAAGTTACAATTATTACCTAAATAATTCCTATTTAAAACGAAATACCTGTAAAATAAAACCTAAGCTAGCTACAATAATACTAATAATTATATTGTAGATATCTAAAGTTTTATTTTTATTTCACAGCTAAGTTTGTATTTATTTTAACTAGGTAGACTAGTTAGTAAATAGTTATTAACTATTTACTAGATACCTAGTTAAAATAAATACAAACTTACCTGTGAAATGAAACCTAACCTGCCTTACACGAAAAACTAACATTACAATAAAATAAAATAAATTAAATTAATACAATACATTTATCTAAATTCCAAAAAAATAATCACTAAATTACACAAAATAAAAAACGAAATTATCAAAAATAAAAAAGAATTACTCCTAATCTAATAGCCCTATTAAAATAAAAAAGACCCACCAAAATAAAAAAAAACTAGTCTCAAAGAAATCAGCTCTTTTGCTTGTAAAAAAAAATACAAACAACCCCCAACAGTAAAACCCACCACCCACACAACCACCACCCACACAACCAAACCCCCCAAATAAAAACCTATCTAAATAAACCTAAGTTCCCCATTGCCCTGAAAAGGGCATTTGGATGGACATTGCCCTTAAAGGAGCATTTAGCTCTTTTACTGCCCAAACCCTAAGCTAAAAATAAAACCCACTCATTAAACCCTTAAAAAAACCTAACACCAACCCCCGATTATCCACTTA
Source organism: Bombina bombina (assembly GCF_027579735.1). Classification (NCBI taxonomy): domain Eukaryota; kingdom Metazoa; phylum Chordata; class Amphibia; order Anura; family Bombinatoridae; genus Bombina; species Bombina bombina. The sequence continues at coordinate 700,588,376 of NC_069499.1, read as the reverse complement.
CAGTTTTCAAAGACCCGACATCCATCCTCATCCAGACGGCAGAAGTCTTCATCCAAGCGGGCAAAAGTCCTCCTCGAAGCCGGCAGAAGTCTTCATCCAAGCAGGCAGAAGTCTTCATCCAGACGGCATCTTCTATCTTTATCCACCCGGCATCTTCTATCTTCATCCATCCAGCGTGGAGCAGGTCCATCTTCAAGACATCCGGCGCGGAGCATCCTCTTCTTCCGATGGTCAACGAAGAATGAAGTTTCCCTTTAAGGTATGTCATCCAAGATGGTGTCCCTTACATTCAGATTGGCTGATAGAATTCTATCAGCCAATAGGAATTAAAGGGTAAAAAATCCTATTGGCTGTTGCAATCAGCCAATAGGATTGAGCTTTCATCCTATTGGCTGATCCAATCAGCCAATAGAATGCGAGCTCAATCCTATTGGCTGATTGGAACAGCCAATAGGATGAAAGTTCATTTTTTTTTCTTTTTTTTTACCCTTTAATTCCTATTGGCTGATAGAATTCTATCAGCCAATCAGAATGTAAGGGGCGCCATCTTGGATGACGTCACTTTAAGGGAACCTTCCGTTAGTGTAGGCTAGGGGGGTTTTTTTGGGGGGGGGGGAATTTTTTTATTTTGATAGGGCTATTAGAATAGGAGTAATAATAATATTAGGTTTTATTGTAAGGCAGGTTAGGTTTTATTTCACAGGTACATTTGTATTTATTTTAGCTAGGTAGTTAGTAAATAGTTAATAACTATTTACTAACTAGTCTACCTAGTTAAAATAAATACAAACTTACCTGTGAAATAAAAATAAAACCTAAGATAGATACAATGTAACTATTAGTTATATTGTAGCTAGCTTAGGTTTTATTTTATAGGTAAGTATTTAGTTTTAAATAGGAATTATTTAGGTAATAATTGTAAATTTTATTTAGATTTATTTTAATTATATTTAAGTTAGGGGGTGTTAGGGTTAGGGTTACGTTAGGGTTAGGTTTAGGAGTTAATAGGTTTATTATAGCTGCGGTGTGGGCGGATGGCAGATTAGGGGTTAATAATATTTAAATAGTGTTTGCGATGCGAGAGGGCGGTGGTTTAGGGGTTAATAGGTTTATTATAGCGGCGACGATGTTGGGAAGCGACTCAATAGGGGTTAATACATTTTGAAGTGGCGGCGATGTCCAGAGTGGCAGATTAGGGGTTAATAATTTTATTATAGTATTTGCGATGCGGGGGGGGGGGCTCGGTTTAGGGGTTAATAGGTAGTTTATTGGTGTTAGTGTACTTTGTGACAGTTTAGTTATGAGTTTTATGCTACAGCTTTGTAACGTAAAACTCATAACTACTGACTTTAGATGGCGGTATGGATCTTGTCATTTTAGGCTGTACCGCTCACTTTTTGGCCTCACAGCAAAACTCGTAATACCGGCGCTATGGAAGTCCCTTTGAAAAAGGACTTTTCTTAAAGTGCGGTACTGACGTTGCGTCACGGCCAAAAAAGTGTGTGGTACAGCTATTCTGACAAGACTTGTAATAGCGGCGTTAGGGAAAAAGTATTGTTATGGGCCATAACAATGCTTTTTCACTCATAACGCCAAACTCGTAATCTAGCTACCAGTTCTCCGTGGCTCCCAAGCAGACACAACTCTAATGCAACTTTTATTATGGTTTAAGTTCCCAAAACTTCACTTAAAATGCAAGTTTAAAAGAAAGCTTTAAATAATTTAACACAGTCCACGGTTATGGTAAAGATAAATAAAAGACAAATGCATTTTTTTCTTAGCTTTAATAATTATGGAACTCATTTCTATTTACATTTAAACATGTGGCAAGAAGGCTTGTGGTCAGACCTACAAAACTCAGACTAATTGCAGACAGGAAAACTCAGACTAGAGTAAATCTAGGCAAAACAAAATATAATTTAGGAACCTCATGTCAACATCCATCCCCTTTCCAAGTTACCAGCCTTTCACATCCAGCATCCTGTACAACCAGTTTTAACTTCTTTTGGAATTTACAAGTACTTGTGGCGTGCACTCACCTGTTATTCCAGAGAGAGCAGTTGCTGGGGTGTTCATCAAGCACTATTTTTTAGTGCCAACTATATTGGCATAAATATAATCTGATTCATCTCACCCTGACCATTGTTTTTTTAATTGTCTATCTTTTTATCATAGGCCGAGATTGAGAGTTTTACAAACTTAAACAACCATTTTCTTAAAGTGAATGTAAATGTTGATGCTAAAGTAAACAGTGGCACTTTAATTCATAAAAATTTACATTTACTCATGTTGTGAAAAAATATTTACCTTTAAATCTTGACAGCCGCTTCAGCTTCCTCCGCCCGTCGCAAAGCCTCTTCCTGGGTCTAAAATGAGGAATCCGGCTTCCTCCAATCACGGGGTTGAATCAGACACTGATTCTCCTGGGGGGAAGCTGTGATTGGAGGATGACCGATCCATCATTTCTGATGTCAGAAATGGCTTGCGACGACCGGGGGAAGCTGGAGCGGCTGTCAAGTTTAAAAGGTATGTTTTCACAACAGGAGTGAAATGTAAATTTTGATGAATTAAAGTGCCCCTGTTTTTAATCAAATTTTTAAAAACCGGGCACTTTAGCATCAAAATGTACATTCACTTTAATAGTTTTTCCCCCAGGCTATTAAAATAGCAAACAGGAACACTATTATTTCTCTTTTGGTATGATAAATTACATTTTAGTCACTCTTTATGACTTATTTGATAGTTGCATTTTTAAAATGGTGATTGTATTTGTTTGTTCCTTGTCATCTGATACCTTTGCACCATAAAAAAATCCTTGTATAATTTTCTTTTTTGTACTTGGCAAATAAATATTTCTATTCTATTGTAAGTTCATATATTTGCTATCTTTATGTGTGCTATAATATACAATATTATGTTATAATGCACCCTTTTCTTTCTTTTTGAGTTTTTAAAGATCACTAACGTCTGCCTCATATTCAAGAGGCTGTGTCCTCAATGTCCCACAATAGACTTGTTTTTTTTGACTAATTAACATTTTTGAATTAAACCTGATGCATGTTTTTTATTATTCATTATCCTGTGATTCTACATTTGAATACACAACACAGGTACCTCTGCATGTATGAATCTTGACTTAGGCATGTCTTCTAAGATCCAGCAGGCACTCCAGTACATGCTTAGATGAAAATATTCCTTAATTATTTCAGATTCAATGAGTGGTGTGTGTGAGAGTGTGTGTGTGATTATGTAATATGCAAAAGGAAAGTTAATAGGAAAATCAATGGTCAATGGTTAATAGGATGGTCAAATATTTTGCATCATTCGGAAAAAAAATACATTTTAACACGTGTTCATTTGTTTCGAATTTCGAATGTTTGCACAACATTCTAACATTTGTTTAATGTAATAGTAATTCAAATGCTTTCTTTAAATGCAATATTTGATTCAAATATTCTATTCGAATTATGCTATATTCAAATTCGAAGAATTCAAATTGGTTTATTTGTAATAGTTTTTCTAATGCTTTCTTTAAATATAATATTCTAATTATGCAATACATGAGATAGAAACATTTGAATTGATTTAATTGTATCTATTCTGAACTTCTGAATAGTATTTATTAAATCAAATATTACATTCAAAAAAATTGTATGTGTATATTCAATCTAATTATGAACATTTGAAACTGAAATTAACATTCAAAAACGGGAAACAACATTCAACTATTGAATTTTAATGGATTTTCATTCTTATAAACATTCAATTGTCTGAAACGAATGTCCACAGGCATATTCGTTCTACCAAATGAATTACACTTTCAGCACATTCACCTAGTTGTGGCAGAGAGAGGCTATAATGGAGCCCCTATTCTTGCTTTATCTTCACTCATAGAGGTATTCAACCCCTTATTTGAAAAAGGGAGCCTACTTTTTCAGATTTGTTTCTTATCTCTATAGCTATCCCTGTGTACAAACCCTAAAAAATAATTATCTTATTAAATTGTAAATATTTACTTTGTTAGGTTATCTTTTAATTAGAAGCTTTTCTATTAACAGTAATATTTTTCCTTTGAATTTGAACAGATTTAAGTTTTAGCACATTTTATATTGAACAGAGTTGTACAAATTATAGCCTGAGGCCCTCAGGGTTTTTTTTTGTGGCCTACAGCACCACTATGTAGCAAACAGGAACCAAAAATGTATTTTAAAAAAGCATTTCTGCACTTCTCATAAGGTGCCTGATAATCAAAAACTCACTGGCATGAAGCAAAATCATGTAAAAAAAAAAAAAATTCTGAGCATTATATTGTAATGTGTATACCTCTGCTTCACATTCAGAACCTTCATAGTGAGATAAACATCTCTAAGGCTACATTTTGCCTTTCTAAAATTCTTTGAGGGTCTGCGCAGTAGTGACAAAATCTCTTAACCTATCTTGCTAGAGCAGAAAACTTTGGATTATTGGTCCCTAGATAATTAAGCATATCCATTTTACCAATTTTTTAAATTTGAGCAGTATATACATTTAAATTCAATTAATAGCAACTAATTCCTATGTAATGTTTATCAAAAAATCTGATTATAATCTACTAGGCGATAAGCCTGCCCAGAGGACAGTCTATTTTTTTAAAAACTACAAACCCCAAAGCTAATATTACAAAAAATAAAAAAAAATGTGAAATTACAGAAAAAATAAACAATGCTATCCAAAATAAAAAAAATTAAACCTAAACTAATACCCCTATAAAAAAAATCCCCCCAAAATAAAAACACCCCCTAATCTATCAATAAACTACCAATGGCCCTTAAAAGGGCCTTTTAGTAGGGCATTGCCCTAAAGAAATTAAGTCTTTTACATACAAAAATTACAAAGTACCCCCTAACAGTAACCCCCCCACCCAACCAAACCCCCCAAAATAAAAAAAAATAAGTCTAAAAAAATAAGTCTAAAAAAAACTAAGCTACTCATTAACCCTAAATAGGGCATTTGTATAGGCAATGCCCTTAAAATGGCATTCAGCTTTTTAACAGCCCAAAAGCTCTAATCTAAAAATAAAAACAAACCACAAAAAATAAAGAAAGCCTAAGACTAAACCCCAAATAGGTACTCACCGTTCCTAAAGTACAACGTTGAAGGTCTTCTTCCAGGTGGCTCCATCATCTTCATTCTTCATCTGGAGCGAAGGCAGCACAGAGCGGAGTTGTGGAGCGGTCTTCCCCTATGTGCGGATACAAAGCGGCAGTCCTCAGTGGTGGTTCTCAGCAGCGGTCCTCAGCAGCGGTCCTCAGCAGCTGTCCTCAGCAGCGTGGAGGCTCTCTTCATCCGATCTCCGTCGTACACTAAACATTGTATGGCAGGTACCACATTCAATTTGGGGTACTTTGCATTCCTATTGGCTGAAATTTTTAAATCAGCCAATAAGATTTCAGTAGCTCTCATCCTATTGGCTGACTTAAAAATTTCAGCCAATAGGAATGCAAGGTACCCCATTTTTAAACGGGTGCCTTGCATTCCATCTTCAGTGTGCGGTGACAATTGTACAAAGAGAATCTCCACGCTCGGTGGCGCCTCAGTCGCTGGTGAAGAGGATCTCCACGCTCTATGGCTCCGTGGTCGATGGTCTTCTGTTCTGTTCTTCTGTTCTGCTGTTTAGCTTAGGGCAATGCCCTACAAAAGGCCCTTTTAAGTAGTTAAGTTTAAATTAGGGTGTGTTTTTATTTGGGGAGGGGGTTATTTTCATAGGAATTATGTTTATTTTTTTTATTTTTGAGAATTTTGTTTATTTTGTGTTGTAATTTTAGACTTTTTTATTTTTTATAATTTTAGATTAGTTTTTTGTACATTAAAGTTAGGTTTTATTTTTAAATTAATGTTTTGATTTTTTATTTTAATTGTAACTTATTTTATGTAATTGGGGTTAATTTAGGGGTGTTAGGTAAGGGGGGTTAAATTAGTTATTTGCGCTGTGGGGGGTTGGTGGTTTAGAAGTTAATAGATTAATATGGTTTATTGAGATTTGGGGTTTGGCGGTTTATGGGGTTAATAGGCTAATTAGGTTTATTGCTATGTGGGGGGTTCGTGGTTTAGGAGTTAATAGGTTAATTAGGTTTATTTCTATGCTTGCGGTTGGCAGTTTAGGGGTTAATAGCTTAATTAGGTTTATTGCAATCTGTGGGGTTGGCAGTTTAGGGGGTTAATAATTTAATTATGTTATTTGTGTTCTTTAATTTGCAAATTAGGGGTTAATATTTTTCACCAACCTGCAATTTCTTTCACCACCCTGCCATTATCGGAATCCACCTGGATGCAGCTTACGCTACATCCAGGTGGATTCTTTTTGCTGCGTGTGCAGCCAAAATTCCTTTGAAGTTGCGTGCGCAACTGGCGACACCGATGGATGCATTACAAATGCGATTATAGTATAGATTTTTTATTTTGCAGCATTATCTGTGTAAAAATAATATAATATGCCCTCTCTAGTCATCAATAACCACACCTCCATACAAAAAAAAAAGTTTGATCACACTTGATATAAAGTTTTGCATTTATTTAAATAAACAAACAACAAAATATATTTATTCTGTTATAACATGCTACAGATCATGTTGAAAATGTAGATATTTTTATTTTTATTTTGCTTACATAGTATTTCAATAAAGTATCTAAATAGAAATGATACTCATAAATATTACCCTCATGGCAGATTTATTTAAATGTATGGTAATACCGATATGAAACAACACATTTAAGCGCAAATACTTTTTTTTCTAAAATAATCTTTATGTAACTCTATTAAATAAGGAAGCATCTAGAGCTTTTGAAATAGTGTCAGGGGAAATAAAAATGAGTAAGATGAAAGTATGCAGCATATAATTGACAAAGGTGTTGATCTGGATGTCAACTCTGCAATATAATTATAAAATATAAAAGAGTTCTCTCTGAGTAAGGGCATTTAAATGATGTTGCAGTTTATGTGGTCTGACAGAGTAAAGAAATGTAAAGCATATAACCAAGGCAGAGGAAAAAGCTCATACCACTATGTCTGGTGTCAAAAAGATATAATAATATCATTTTAACCATGTTGCAGATATTATGTGAATAAAATATGTCTGCAAGCCAGATTCTCAAAATAATAAATTATTATTCCACTCCAACTCTAGTTGAAGGAGTAGATCAGTTTTAGAGTAAGTAACATGTTTAATATTAACCACATTTCAGAATGCAAAATGTGTTTTTAAGATCAAACGCCCTTAAATGAAACACAAGCATATCTAAAAAGGCTCAGTAGCTGCTGATTGGTGGCTGCACATAGATGCCTTGAGTGATTGGCTCACCAATGTGCAATGCTATTTTTTCAATAAAGGATATCTGAAGAATGAAAAAAATAGAATGTTGTTTAAAATTGTTTTCTCTAACTGAATCATGAAAGAAATATTTTTGTCCTTTTAAGCTCATATCAGTAATAAAGGTTAACAAGGTTGAGAAAAATAGGAACTATGGGCAAAATCTGAAGCCTGTTGCAAATTGCCCCTGGCCAGTGAATTCTCCCATTCTTGGTATAAATATTTGAAGATTACAACAATTAAATTCCTTTATTTATAAAGTGGTAACATATTATGTGCTATTATTACACTTGGTGCATGATTACTTAAGAATATTTGCATAAAGACAATTACACAAACGCAAAGGGGTATAGGGCCCTGTCCATTAGCTGACATTTAATTTATACCACTTTTTTTTTTTTTAAACCAATATTTTTTTTTAAGGTACTGAGAAGTCAAACAGCATATATAAGATTACATCAGTATGTGACATACTTTGACAGTCATATTGTATTATGCCACAGACCAGAACCGTACAAGATTAAAATATATACAAACGTTTTAATAAAACCTCTGTATCATGTTTTGCTGCCTATTAGAGTGATACTTTATGCTAACCTTCTATAAGCAAAGACATAGGCTCCTATTTATCAAAGGTCTGTCAGACCTGATCGACAGTGCGGATCAGGTCCGACAGACCTCGCTGAATGCGGAGAGCATTACGCTCTCCATATTCAGCATTGCACCAGCAGCTCACGCCGCCCCCTGCAGATTCACGGCCAATCGGAGCTCAGAGCAGGTAGACAGGTTATGGAGTAGCAGTCTTTAGATCGCTGCTTCATAACCGGTGTTTCTGGCGAGCCTGCAGGCTCGCCAGAAACACGGGCCCTCAAGCTCTATCCGGAGCTTGATAAATGGGCACCATAATATCTTATTTGAGAGGTACACTTTCTTGCCACATACATGTTAAAAGTTATATCAAATGTTGAAAAGATAAACCACTTTTATATATGGAGATTTTGCAATTGATCATGTAAAATATCAATATATCAAATAAAACTCTCAAGAGAATACATGTATATCATTCAAATGCAACTGTATAGGAAATAATGGGCCAAAGCCGCTCTTGCTAATTCTCAGTAAAAAAAAAAAAAAACAGGGTGAGTTATGTTAATATGAGGTATAGGGGCTCTTGGGTTTAATGGAATAAAAGCATTATTAATACCCATTATCAAAAGGGTCTTTCTTACTAATGAGATTTTAAGCCACAGAGGTATAAATGGTACAAATTAGGTCAGCAGCATATACTGTTAGTAAAAGGGTATAAAGATAGAGCAAAGGAGATAATGTCCCCTTATTAGACCCATATAAACACTTCTATAGCTCTCATAAGGTAAAAACTATTTATAACTCAGGCTTTGAATTAAATGAGTACAAATGCGTTTCCTGCTAGAAAAGTTATAAGATCTAACCCCTATAGGCATTTGTAAGATCATTCTGGGTTTGGATTCTAACATTTAAATGAGTAGAATTTCAATAGATTATATATAAATCAGCCTCGCCATGAGGGCACGGGCCCTGTGCCCCACAATAAGGAGTATGATTCATATAAACAAGCACAGCAACTCAATTTCTTTGATGAGGTTCATAACCTAGGGAATATAATATAAGTAGCATAGGGGTTCTTATATTTAACAAACTTGTTCTCAATACTTTTACATATGTAGGGCTCTCTTGCTGTATAGCCATAGGCATCTAAAATGCTTGTGCATGAAACCATCAGAGGCCACTTAACCTTAGTACAAGATAGCAAAATGTATAGAAATCCCATGTAAATTTCTGATAAGACTTATATAAAATACTTTAGGTAATTGTAAATAATAAAGGAGTATATTTTAAACAATTTAACATGATATTCTCATGAATTGATCTTGTAGTAAGTCTTCTTAACTATTTATCTGAATATATGGAGGAACAAACAGTAAGATATAGTGAACACCTATAAAATCAGGGGATGTCCCGGTCTGAACACTATCACTTGTATTGTAATGGTAAGACACCCTCTATGTACAATATATTTCAGTCTCTGAACTTTATAGATATAAATAGGTGGTAATATAAGTAAATAGATCCCAAAGCTTCGACTTATAGTAACTATGATAGATTGCCCTGCCTGATCTGATTATATTTAAATGAAATGAGGGCTGTACCAATGGTATCTAGGAGTATCTAGTCTTCCTTATGAAGCAACTTATCTGAATATAAAGAATTAGCTGAGGGTAACATATACTAGAATAAATATATTGTTACAGACACAATAGCATAAATAAAAAAATCCAAATGAGGGTCCAATGTACACATCTCTTACAGACCTGATAGTGTAAATGTTTCTGAGTAAATTGCATCATACCACAAAATTATAAGCGCTTAATTTGTATACTATAAGTTAGGGTAGTTCTAAGCTTCAACAATGCGGCTATTAACAATATGTACTAGATATGAAAAGACATTATTTCACAGAGTCATATAGGCAAAATAGGGTAAAGGAAGAGCTAGTTCCCACTTCATTATCTAGTTTGCCAATGCCCTTATCCGATGCCTCTTCAGGGAGATGGCTTAGTTGTGTATTCAGCTATATAGTAAATTATGTTGGATGGTCAATAAGTCTGTGTTATCTATAATGACTAAGGCTGCAATTGGTATAAGTACCAGAGTGCAGCATTATCTCGAGGGGAAGCTGATGTGTATGAAAAGGAAAGAAAAATGCTCTGAACAGGAAACAGTAAATTAAAGTTAATTAAACATGCATAAGAACCATTAAACAATATTTTGATACAAAAAAAGCTGAACTTGGGAAGCTATCCTGGGAGTAACCCTCAGTTCACGGACTAACTAATGTTGTATGTCCCTGCATGAGTATATCAGACCCTAAGGTCATCATTTGTAAGAACAGGTCAATTAAAACATTAGAGGTTCAACCTCCCAGTCCACATTACCCTATACCAATCTGGATGCCTCTGCTCATGTAACTGATATAGAACAAGTGATTCCCACCATGGTCAGAGAAGGGATGCCACACGACCTGGACTTCTGTCCAAATCCTCCAATCTGGCAGCGTGAAGTTTAAGTTGTTATACTTTGCTAGGGATCCACTTAGCTGCGTTTCAGTAAGTACAGGGGAGAAACCGACTTCATCATTTGCCTCTTGAAAAAGAGCATTTTGTGCTGTTGATTTTTGACTTTTGAACCCCCACTCCTAGCCTCAGATGGTTGGCCACCCTCACCAAGGCCATGCGTGGATTTTCTTCAGGTGCACTCTTGAATAAGTTAGATGTGAGATCACTTGCTTTACTAATACACACATGCCTCCAATCAACTTGGGCTGTTCTCTGTGTTTCCATGTATAGCTCCCCTGATAGTAACCTGCTTCCCTGGCTATGTTCCACTTTTGTCTTTTGTTGAGAAGGGTTGTGTGGAGCTGTTCTGAGCGTAGAGATCTATTTCATCCACCATATTGGATTCAGCGCTATCTACCTCCGTGTATCTGGCTCCTGACTGGCATATAAGCTGGTCAAAGCTATCCTGCATTTGCTGCTCCAAATGCAGGATAGCTTGATCCACTCCTAGCTTCAGATGGTTGGCCGCCCTCACCCAGGCCATTCATGGAATTTCTTCAGGTGCACTCTTGAATTAGTAAGATGTGAGATCAGTTGCTTTACTAATGCACACATGCCTCCAATCAACTTGGGCCGTTCTCTGTGTCTCCATGTATAGCTCCCCTGATAGTAACCTGCTTCCCTGTGTATGTTCCACTTTTGTTGAGAAGGGTTGTGTGGCGCTGTTATGTGCGTCGAGATCTATTTCATCCGCCATATTGAATTCAGCGCTATCTACCTCTGTGTATCTGGCTCCCGCCTGGCATATAAGCTGGTCAAAGCTATCCTGCATTTGCTGCTCCAATTTAGCCAAAAGGGCCTGTATAGTCATATAATGTTTCTCCTCCATTATCATGTAACTAAGTATAGAGCTTCAACAGTGCTATTGTGCCCTGGTTTCCCAGGGGGGGTGTTAAGGTGAATCTTCAACCGTCCAGTCTAGAGGTGCCTAGATTGTAAAATAGAAAGATTGTTCAATCTATCATGTTGTTCTCCTTTTCACTGCACTTAAAGATTTACTTAATTGCACAGCGGATTGTGATTTTCTTTGTAGATTAGCAGCCATATTCGGCCGTGGCTCGGACACGCCCACAATGTATACCACTTTTATACAAAATGATCAACACAACAAATAATCTTGCATACAAAAGCAAGTGTCCTGATGTAAAAAAAAAACACCCCTTTCGAAAAGGCAGATGAAAAACTGGTTACTGTTACTTTGTATGGGATGTGGACCAGCTGGAATAACTTGTAACTTGACCATGTATGTACATACTTGTCTTCCTGTTAAGCATTTTCCTCAGTAGATGTGTGCATTCGGCAGTTTCATTCACTGCCGAATGCAAAAGTAGGGTGCTATTTTTGGTATGCATCTCTTTTCATAGCCTAATATGCTCTTGTGAAAGTTAAACAAACTAAGATCTTTGCCAAACCAGATCTTAGTGTGTTTCACTTGTACAAGAGGAAGTCCGGCTCTGAAAAGAGCCGAATACTGAAAAAAGCCTGCTACATCCATATTCGGCAGTGAATGATTCACTGACAAACGTACACATCTAGTCATCAATAGATTAATCCCTAAATGTTTATCCCCACAAAGGGGTTTAACACATAATTAAATTACCACTCAAAAGCTACAGAGCACTGCTTGCACATTGGCTTCCCGGCTTGGGACTAGCAGTGTTATGTGTCTTCTGAGTGGTACTTTATCTATGTGTTAAATCCCTTTGTATGGGTTAAACACATAAGGGTCAGTCATAATCCTTTAGAAAAATGTATTTAATGAATTATCTACAAAAATCTCCATAGACTTTAATGTAGATTTTCTATTAATAAACATTAGGTATTTTTTTCTATAGGATTGTGATTGACCCCATAGTAGTGTGATGCTGTTAGTGCTAACATTAAATGTTCTAATAAATTAAAGGATGTTATTTTTTTAACTTCCCCCTGCTATAGCTACATTGAACACTCAGGCTCTGATATTCAAAGCATCAACAGACCGATGAGAAACTGCCTTTCTGGCCTCGTCGGCTTTGCAGTCTGTCTGTGTTTCGATATTTTTTTTTAAAAAAAGGGCAGACCTTCGATATTTGTTTTTAAAAAGGGCAGACCCGCGAAGTGCTGGCTAGTGGCGATGTGCCTCCCATAGGATATAATGGGGAACAATAAAAATCGCCACTTGTTGGCAGTTTCTACAGGTGGGGGGGGGCTTTTTTGAAGTGTTCCTACACAGCAGATATAGTGCGCTCACTGTGTCAGAACACTCTCAATAATGCCTGTGTGACCTAACTCTAACTACACCTACACTATCTGCCTCACATTGTAAAGTCTTACCACTCTACTCACAACCTTTACTCCAGAGATTGGAATATATTGAACTTCGGGTGATGTATCCCAATCAAAGTATAGGAACAACTGGCTAACACCCACAGAATGCCTACACATACATCATACTTTAGCTCTTAAAGGATAAATAGAGACTATACTCATATCAATCTATGCACTCTTAGCCCACTAGATGAACATTATGGCTATGCACTTTTTAATATTTATAAGCTTAAAGTGACAGTATACACCAATTTTCATCTAACTGCATGTAATAGACACTACTATAAAGAATAATATGCACAGATACTGATCTAAAAATCCAGTATAAAACCTTTTAAAAAGTTACTTAGAATCTTTAAGTTTAGCACTATTGATGAGGTTTGGTTGGGACACCCAGTAAAATGGGCTGCAAAACCAGGAAGAACAGACACTTCCATGCATATGGAAAGACAGATTAGACTAACATGAGCCAGCAGTAGTCTGTAAACCAGCATATACATCTGACACTTTGGGACTTGGTTAGGAGTTTGAAAATCAGCACAATATTAATAAATAATAAGCAAAACCATATATTGTTACAGAAACATTCCTAGATGGGTTATATAAATGGATCATCTACAAGAAACGAATGCAAAGAAAAATCTAGTGTACAATATCCCTTTATTCATTTTACGTATTTTCCTTTAATTTTGCTTATTGTTAACAAAGCATTCTATAAGAATATAAGCAATACTGTGTTTACTATTGTACACATTAATAATAGAAAAAAGAAAACTTGCCTCTTAGGTTTTCATTTTCATTCTATAAAAAGACTTTTTTATTACAAAGGAACATTATATATAGTCCTTTGGTATTGGTTGGTCTTGAAATTTAAATATTTAAAAAATATTAATTATCTAGTTATACATAGTATCTCATGGCACACAAGAACAAATACATTAATCATTATCACACCATCAGTAAAACTGCTGTGCAAATTACTGTGTTTAATATTATTATTACTGCAATTTTACTCTATTCTCCTTTTTCACAACATATTTATCCTTAACCATGTCATAACTTTGTGCTAAAAGGGAATTTGCTCACTTCCAAGATCCATTGTATGAGTTTTCAAAAACATCAAGAGGAAATATGTTGATAAGTACTAGACACCATTTTAAAAACACAGTATTTTCTGTTTTATGTAGTAACAAATATATTTAGAGGTTGTAAAATCAATGGCATTTGTTCTTTTTTTAAAATATAAAATAAAAACTGTATTGTTTAATCAATTTGAGCTTGGGCATTATGGGTATACATGTGAGCATGATGTATTATTCATATGTATTATATTACAAAATTGTTCATTATTCTTTTCTCTAACTGTTTATAGTGAAAAAAAGTGTTGATACATTGGCAAGGTTTTGGTCTAGAAACAAAACTAATGTACAGGATCCTAGACTTGTGCAGCCTAGAAAATGTTTTTTTCTGACAAAGTTTTTTTTATTTTGGGAAATGTGCTTCCCTGAATATTTGTTAGCTACGCTATTGGGTATTTATTTAGTTTACAACAAAACAAATACTGAATTTTAATTAAACATTTACATTTGTTTTAGTTAAAATGAATGAAAGTGTCCAAAGCTACATGTGAATAAGTTCACCTGTAGCTTTATACTTACCTTGTCCATGCTGGAGAGCACTCTAACCTGATTCTCTGCTTGCCAAAGCTGCAGCCGTGCTAACAGCAGGCTTTACACGCTCAGCTTCATTGCAGGTCCTGGAAGATGACCACACTAAATCTCCTGATACTGCGGCCGAGGCTCTGGCAAGAAGTGGATTGGGCTAGCATACTCTTCAGCATCCAAAAGGTAAGTATTTACCCTTAACAATAAACTTAAATGAATAAATACTGATGAATGTCATCCGTATTTATTTATTTTCTTTCATTGTTTGTTGGGGCATTCATTCGGCTATTCATTTAATAAAAACGCAACAAATATAGTTTTTTTTATCACAAATGAATATTCATAACAAAATGAATGCACATCTCTACAGGGTATTAATATCTTGCACAAAAAATGACCACAACTTTTCCCATCTACAATAGTAGGCTTTTAAACATTTTTCACACGTGCTTGGCAAAATGTTGCCATTTATACCATTGAAATTAATGCGCAAAACTGTACAGAATGGGACCCTGCGATTCCATTTTATACAGTGAAAACTTGCCATTTTAATAACCTTTACAGGATAATGCATATCAATAACACATCATACACAAATGTACTTTATACCCATACTGCCCCAGCTTAAACATGTAAATTGTTATTTTCATTTCACACTGTATAGCAGTACTGATGTAAACAGCTGTAATGTAAGGGATAAAACTGCTAAACGTGTTTTCTGGTAACTTCAAAATAGGAATTATAATTTACCTTCAGCTCTTGAGTTAGAAAACTTGACTTGGTATTTTCTTGGTAGTAGTTTCATTAAATCACCATTTACGCTATAAATCATATACAAAATACTGCTCCACTTGCAATCTAGGCTTTAGACTTTACCTGAAACAAGTATCTTTGTTTTCTTTTGAGCAAGGCCCCTTCTGAGTAAGGCTTCTTTTCTGTTAAATTTATTTTGTTTAGCATGTTTTATGTATCTGCATTTCATTTTTTGTCACATATCAAGTAAGTAAAACGTGTTCATAAAACTCATATCTTGATAAAACAATTGCTACAATTTTGACATTTGAAAAATGTGAAATTCATAAAGATTTGTAACTGCCCCTTGTCAAAGTAAAGACTAGCAAGTTCAGGTCCATTAAATCAAAGGAGCTGTTTTTACCTCGCAACTCGAAACTTCTTATCACGTAGAACAAAATCCACAGTCAAAGATACCAGGATTACAAAAGTGCCTTTAAAAACATAAGTAAACAATCTAAAACGAAAAAAAATAAAAAATACTTTCTATAAAACAGTCCACTCTAACATATGCACAAAACACATTTAAAATGTTTAAGCAAAAGAGAAGTAAAAACAAGACAAACTACTCTACACTACAGAGAAACAATTTTATTATTACATAATTTTTAAAAAGTGATACAATTAGTATAAACTATGTACTGTCAGACCGCTACCAGTACATAAAATGGCTGCTATTAGTTAAAGGAGGGAGGGTCAAATAATTGTTTGGGAGGGATCAGGGAGGTGGAAGAATTGAGGAGGGATCCATACAATCATTAAAAAAAATACCCTAAAACTGCATACTGGCAGATTTTCTGACAGTACCTAAGATGGTGGTGACCTGTGGGGGGAGGAGGGAAGAGAGCTGTTTGGGACGGATCAGGTAGGGGTCAGCTTTGGTGGGAGGTGTTAGGTGAGAGGGTATTACCTACACTACAATAATAATATCCTTGCTAGCTAACTAATTAACCCCTTTAAAATTTAGCAACCTTCTAATTACCAAAAAGCAATGGCAAAGCCATGTATATCTGCTATTTCTATGTAAATAACTTCAGTAAGAAACCCAAAGTTTGTGAAAACTATTTTTTTTTAATCTAATCACATTTGGCAGTGAAACAGTAGCATGAAATATACCAAAATTGGCACGTTTTATAAATTAAAAATATATATATTTGATAGGTAAATTAAAAAAGGCTTCTATTTCTGTTTAAATAGAGTGTTAGCAAAAATGCTAAATATTCTCCTGTAAGTTTTGTTTTCTGAAATTATTGGTAGTGAAGGGGTAATTATTATTATTATTATTATTATTATTATTATTATTATTAATAATAATAATAATAAAACAAAATAATGCATAATTTTTAACCCAGTATTAGCTCTTAAGAGAATGTTTCTGTATAATGACAGAAATATTAACATTTTTCAATTGACTAAATACAATGCTAACTGGAATAGAAAATAACAAATCATTTGCCAAGCTGTTCTTAAACCCGTCTTTAGGGTTTTATGCCTAGATTTATTAACATTCTAGTGTTTACTTTGGCAGTGTTTCTCGATATTAAATGTTGCAGGGCATTTGTAACATTTTAAAATCCCCAGCATGGACAAAAGCTTAAAGACAAGCTATTTTTTCTAAGTAAACTGAGCAATTTTTTTTTCAAAGTTCTCTTTATGTCATGGTGAGAAAAAAATAGAAGATGGAAGTAGAATTTAAAAAAGTGTCACTTGTCAGGTAGCATAATTCTTAGAACCTCTTGTCAGCTTCAGTGACATCTTTCATCAGATTCACTCCAGGAAGCAAAAGTATATAGAAGCTGCACAAGCTGTCTGCTTAAAAGAAGCTTTTGCATGTAACAAAGGCTACAACAAGCACAGTAAAAAAAGCAAAGTGGCAGCGGAAATAAATGCTGAAATTAAATGCAAATGCATAATACACTAAGAACAATTGTGCATATAGAATAGCTCTAAAGGTGTCAAAAATATGAACTGACAATATTGGTAAAGACTAAAAGAATCTTTGTAACTAGAAAATATTTATTATATAATTCTCTACCCACTTACATGTACTCAATTATTTTAACAGTATTTACATGTAAAACAAGCATATTTGTATGATTACTTTACAGGGCAGTAATTAAACACAAATTGTTGTCAGTTTTAATTTAAGGCAACATAATTTAATATTGTAAATCAGATAGAAGTGTTGTGGTTTACGGAAATGACTTAATTGTGCAGCAAACATTTGGCAAATAAATCATTTCTTCCAAGCCCGAGAAATGGGGCGGAATTGTGGCAAAATGGGAGTGGAGTCTCATTACATCAGGGGTAGAGAGTGGTGTTGGATGAGTGGGGAGTTGGGATAGTCTTAGCGAGAAGTGGATACATTGTGGGTGTGGGTAGGTGGTCATTTGTAGTAACTTTATAAATGCCTATTATACGGTCTGAGGTCCTGCAGAGCTGTGAGAGTGATTGAAAGCAGAGCTACCAAACTGTGACATTCCTCTAAAAGGCAGAACCATTGAAAGCTCTGTTGTAATATAATCAATTGTTGCTGTATGTTATTGCATATTTTCCTTATAGTGCCTGGAACTGTCTGCTTATCTGAATAGTGTGGGTCTATTTCTTTTAATCCTATATTATATAAGACAAGTGTTTGTCTGAAGCCGTCAT
The DNA here is from genome assembly GCF_027579735.1 of Bombina bombina. Lineage (NCBI taxonomy): Eukaryota > Metazoa > Chordata > Amphibia > Anura > Bombinatoridae > Bombina > Bombina bombina. The sequence continues at coordinate 700,570,460 of NC_069499.1, read as the reverse complement.
GCGCAGTACAGACAAACACTTGGCCTTAGACAGCTGATCGCACGCGCACCCACCCAACAGCAGCGCGAGGACCGGGCAGCACAGCTGATCGCACGCGCAGGGGTGAAACACAGCAGCGCGAGGACCGGGCAGCACAGCTGATCGCACGCGCAGGGGTGTAACACAGCAGCGCGAGGACCGGGCAGCACAGCTGATCGCACGTGCAGGGGTGAAACACAGCAGCGCGAGGACCGGGCAGCACAGCTGATCGCACGCGCAGGGGTGAAACACAGCAGCGCGAGGACCGAGAGAGAGAGAGAATGAGAGAGAGAGAGAATGTGAGAGAGAGAATGAGAGAGTGAGAGAGAGAGAGAATGAGAGAGAGAGAGAAGGAGAGAGAGAGAGAATGAGAGAGAGAGAGAATGAGAGAGAGAGAGAATGAGAGAGAGAGAATGAGAGAGAATGAGAGAGAGAATGAGAGAGAATGAGAGAGAATGAGAGAGAATGAGAGAGAATGAGAGAGAGAGAGAATGAGAGAGAGAGAGAGAGAATGAGAGAGAGAGAGAATGAGAGAGAGAGAGAATGAGAGTGAATGAGAGAGAGAGAATGAGAGAGAGAATGAGAGAGAGAGAGAATGAGAGAGAATGAGAGAGAGAGAGAGAGAATGAGAGAGAATGAGAGAGAGAGAGAATGAGAGAGAGAGAGAATGAGAGAGAGAGAGAGAGAGAGAGAGAGAGAGAGAGAGAGAGAGAGAGAGAGAGAGAATGAGAGAGAGAGAGAGAGAGAATGAGAGAGAGAGAGAGAGAATGAGAGAGAGAGAGAGAGAGAGAGAGAGAGAGAGAGAGAGAGAGAGAGAGAGAGAGAGAGAGAGAGAGAGAGAGAGAGAGAGAATGAGAGAGAGAGAATGAGAGAGAGAATGAGAATACAGTATGTATGATTTAACTGAAAAAAATTTATGGTAAACATTTGATTGGCAAGCTTCACTTTTGATACGATTTTTTTTAGGTATGCTTATTTCAGAGCAAGCTATAATGATAAAAATATATGCAATAAGCTGCATGTTTTATTGCATGCTTCTGTAACCAGTAGCTATAGTGATTAAAAGCCATAAAATGAATCACTCACTCACAATGAAAAGGGCCAGGATGTTTAGACATCTGTGAGTGGGAGAGTAGTTGAATCCCTAGCTTGTGGAAATCAGTATACAGTTATTGCAGTATAATAAACCAGATTAATTAAATGCTGTGAAGATGTTTTAGCTAGTCAAATTTCCCCCATTTGTATGTTATTATTTTAAGCAAGTTCATTGAAATGTAAGTGAATGTCAGTCAATCAACTCAATAAAATAACATTAGAATTAAAAAGATTTGTCTTACTAAAGAGTATAATGTCAAAAAGGATGTGAAATTTGCTTCAAGAAAAGTGGGAGTTTCACCAACTAAAATTCCCCTTAGAAAATCTGGATCTAGTCAAAAGATCAATTAATTACCTGATTAATTATTTCCAAAAGGCAATTAGATGTCAGATACGGTAATGGATATAAAAGAGTAATCAACGCACAACACATAATAATCACGCTTCATGTTATACATCAGAATTTTTAATGTGGCTAATATATAAATGAATTCAAAGTGAAAAAGTTTCAGTTAATCTTTAAATCATTTACATATTGATCATAAAAAAATGTATAGTACACAACAAATTGATACATTTGACCCTGCATGATGATTAAAACACCAGACATGGCATATAATACTATACATTACTGTGTATGTAGCGGAATGTATTTATGTAAAGTGATTTCAAATATTAAGAAATATGTGTAAAAATTACAAATAAAATGAAGAATACCCATGTATATTTTTTTTAATAGCCTAGATTCACTATAACATGTCTATAAAGCTGAAACATTGATTAAAAACTTGTCACAAAGTCATATTGTGAAAACTGAGGAATTTAAGGAGATTTGTAATATCCCTGTGTAGCAGCTGAGGGTGGCAAAATCAACCACATTATAATCAATAGAGTCACATCTAGTTCACCACTTTTTTGCTACATAAAATAAGCTTCATTTTCATACGGCTAGATTTGGAGTTTGGCGGCCAAAGGGGTGCGTTAGCTAAGCGTGCTTTTTTTCCCCCGCACCTTTTAAATACCGCTGGTATTTAGAGTTCACAGAATGGCTGGGTTTTCAGTGCGTTAGGCTCCAAAAAGGGAGCGTAGAGAATAATTTAACGCCACTGCAACTCTAGATACCAGCGGTGCTTACGGACGCGGCCAGCTTCAAAAACGTGCTCGTGCACGATATCCCCATAGAAAACAATGGGGCAGTTTGAGCTGAAAAAAAACCTAACACCTGCAAAAAAGCAGCGTTCAGCTCTTAACGCAGCCCCATTGTTTTCTATGGGGAAACACTTCCTACGTCTGCACCTAACACTCTAACATGTACCCCGAGTCTAAACACCCCTAACCTTACACTTATTAACCTCTAATCTGCCGCCCCCACTATCGCTAGCACCTGCATATTATTATTAACCCGTAATCGTCGCAGCATACATTATCCCTATGTACCCCTAATCTGCTGCCCCTAACACCGCCGACCCCTATATTATATTTATTAACCCCTAATCTGCCCCCCACAATGTCGCCGCCAGCTACCTACAATAATTAACCCCTAATCTGCCGAGCGGAGCTCACCGCTACTATAATACATTTTTTAACCCCTAAAGCTAATTCTAACCCTAACCCTAATACCCCCCTAAGTTAAATATAATTTTTATCTAACAAAATAAATTATTTCTTATTAAATAAATTTTTCCTATTTAAAGCTAAATACTTACCTGTAAAATAAACCCTAATATAGCTTCAATATAAATTATAATTATATTGTAGCTATTTTAGGATTAATATTTATTTTACAGGCAACCTTGTATTTATTTTAACCAGGTACAATAGCTATTAAATAGTTAAGAACTATTTAATAGCTACCTAGTTAAAATAATTACAAAATTACCTGTAAAATAAATCCTAACCTGTTACAATTAAACCTAACACTACACTATCAATAAATTAATTAAATAAAATACCTCCAATTACCTACAATTAAACCTAACACTACACTATCAATACATTAATTAAATACAATACCTACAAAAAACTACAATGAAATAAACTAACTAAAGTACAAAAAATAAAAAAGAACTAAGTTACAAAAAATAAAAAAATATTTACAAACATTAGAAAAATATTACAACAATTTTAAACTAATTTCACCTACTCTAAGCCCCCTAATAAAATAACAAAGCCCCCCAAAATAAAAAAATGCCCTACCCTATTCTAAATTAAAAAAGTTCAAAGCTCTTTTACCTTACCAGCCCTTAATTACTACCTTAATTCCGATTGGCTGATAGAATCCTATCAGCCAATCGGAATTCGAGGGACGCCATCTTGGATGACGTCCCTTAAAGGAACCGTCATTCTTCAGTTGGAAGTCGGAGGAAGAAGATTGATCCGCGCTGGAGGTCTTCACGATGGAGCCGTTCCTCATCGGATGAAGATAGAAGATGCCGCTTGGATCAAGATGGTTGACGGTCTGGATCGCCTCTTCTTCCCGGATAGGATGAAGACTTTGGAGCCTCTTCTGGACCTCTTCAGCCACAGGATTATGGATCGCCAGCCCCCGCTTGGGTTGGATGAAGATTTCGGAGCCAGGACCGATCGGTGATACCCGGCGAAGTGAAGATAAGGTAGGAAGATCTTCAGGGGCTTAGTGTTAGGTTTATTTAAGGGGGGTTTGGGTTAGATTAGGGGTATGTGGATGATGAGTTGTAATGTTGGGGGGGTATTGTATGTGTTTTTTTTTACAGGCAAAAGAGCTGAATTCTTTGGGGCATGCCCCACAAAAGGACCTTTTAAGGGCTGGTAAGGTAAAAGAGCTTTGAACTTTTTTTAATTTAGAATAGGGTAGGGCATTTTTTTATTTTGGGGGGCTTTGTTATTTTATTAGGGGGCTTAGAGTAGGTGTAATTAGTTTAAAATTGTTGTAATATTTTTCTAATGTTTGTAAATATTTTTTTATTTTTTGTAACTTAGTTATTTTTTATTTTTTGTACTTTAGTTAGTTTATTTCATTGTATTTATTTGTAGGAATTGTATTTAATTTATTTATTGATAGTGTAGTGTTAGGTTTAATTGTAGGTAATTGTAGGTATTTTATTTAATTAATTTATTGATGGTGTAGTGTTAGGTTTAATTGTAACTTAGGTTAGGATTTATTTTACAGGTAATTTTGTAATTATTTTAACTATTTTAGCTATTAAATAGTTCTTAACTATTTAATAGCTATTGTACCTGGTTAAAATAAATACAAAGTTACCTGTAAAATAAATATAAATCCTAAAATAGATATAATATAATTATAATTTATATTGTAGCTATATTAGGGTTTATTTTACAGGTAAGTATTTAGCTTTAAATAGGAATAATTTATTTAATAAGAGTTAATTTATTTTGTTAGATTTAAATTATATTTAACTTAGGGGGGTGTTAGTATTAGGGTTAGATTTAGCTTTAGGGGTTAATCCATTTATTACAGTAGCGGCGAGATTCGGTCGGCAGATTAGGGGTTAATAATTGAAGTTAGGTGTCGGCGATGTTAGGGAGGGCAGATTAGGGGTTAATACTATTTATTATAGGGTTATTGAGGCGGGAGTAAGGCGGATTAGGGGTTAATAAGTGTAGGCAGGTGCAGGCGACGTTGAGGGGGGCAGAGTAGGGGTTAATAAATATAATATAGGGGTCGGCGGTGTTAGGGGCAGCAGATTAGGGGTACATAGCTATAATGTAGGTGGCGGTGGTGTACGGAGCGGCAGATTAGGGGTTAATAATAATATGCAGGGGTCAGCGATAGCGGGGGCGGCAGATTAGGGGTTAATAAATATAATATAGGGGTCGGCGGTGTTAGGGGCAGCAGATTAGGGGTTCATAGGGATAATGTAGGTGGCAGCGGTGTGCGGTCGGCAGATTAGGGGTTAAAAAATTTTAATAGAGTGGCGGCGATGTGGGGGGACCTCGGTTTAGGGGTACATAGGTAGTTTATGGGTGTTAGTGCACTTTAGAGCACAGTAGTTAAGAGCTTTATAAACCGGCGTTAGCCCAGAAAGCTCTTAACTACTGACTTTTTTCTGCGGCTGGAGTTTTGTCGTTAGATTTCTAACGCTCACTTCAGCCACGACTCTAAATACCAGCATTAGAAAGATCCCATTGAAAAGATAGGATACGCAATTGGCGTAGGGGGATCTGCGGTATGGAAAAGTCGCGGCTGCAAAGTGAGCGTTAGACCCTTTCCTGACTGACTCTAAATACCAGCGGTAGCCCAAAACCAGCGTTAGGAGCCTCTAACACTGGTTTTGATGGCTACCGCCCAACTCTAAATCTAGGCCATAGAATCCAGAATAACAAAAAGCCATCAGAACTTTACAAAACAAGCTAATAAGTGGGGGAGAATCTTTATAAAACAGCCCACTCTAGCAAGCAAAGACAACTGTATCAGGATTAGGCAACCGAGTTTATTTGAATTTATGAAAATAAGATATATACTGTATGTCTTAAATTATTCTTAAAGTGATATGAAACACAATTTTTTCTTTATTTAATTATTAAAATAGAGCATACATTTTTAAGCAATTTTCTAATTTACTCCTAATATCAATTTTTCTTCGTTGTCTTGGCATCTTTATTTGAAAAGCGTGAATGTAAGCCACCGATCAGCAAACGCTACCCAGGGTATTGAACCAAAAATAGACCAGCTCCTAAGTTTACATTCCTTCTTTTTTAAACAAAGAAACAAAAGAGAATAAAGAAAAAATTATATGAATAGGAGTAAATTAGAAAATTACTTAAAAATGCATGCTCCTGAATCATGGATTGGATTTCATATCCCTTTTACTATTTTTTTGCAATGTTTTTATATTCCCCATTTGATTATTTTAATATTTCACATCCAACTGAGTTTTTGGTTATTTTTTTTATTATTATTGGTTATGTTTGTCTAAAATTGTGTTTACACTCTTTTTTTTTATACCTATATATGTTTTCTTTTTTTAAACAATTTAGGACTACATTATTTTTTCGGGCATTTTTTTAATATAAATGTAGTTAACATAAATGTAGGCCATAGTACTGTTTTGGACATGTCTTTCCAGATATACAGATTTGAGATTTTAGTTTAGGTAACAGACTAGATGATTATGAACAAAGCCAGCAAATATGCCATTTATGAGTAGCATATTGAATCACCTTCGGGGAATAAATGAAATATAAGCAATGTAATGATGGTCTATTATGTGTCTAATTAAAGTAAAAAGCTGTACTAGTATGTATTTGATGTATGCTAGCAGCTAATTTAAATTGGCTATATTGCATAAAAACATAACAGTTTGTAGAATATAGCCAAAAATACATTTTTTGCTTCACACACACACATTTATATCTATATATCTATCTATCTATATCTATATCTGTATATATATATATACAGGTAGCCCTCAGTTTACGCCGGGGTTAGGTTCCAGAAGGAATGGTTGTAAATCGAAACCGTTGTAAATTGAAACTCAGTTTATAATGTAAGTCAATGGGAAGTGGGGGAGTTAGGTTCCAGGCCCCTCTCAAAATTGTCATAAGTAACACCTAATAAATTATTTTAAAAGCTTTGAAATGAATACTTTAAATGCTAGACAGCATTATAAACCTAATAAAATAATCACACAACACAGAATATATAATTAAACTAAGTTAAATGAACAAAAACATTTGCTAAACAGCATTATAAATCTAATAAAATAATCACACAACACAGACTTCACTTGCATTTTTCTGCAAACAGTTATTTCTATGCATTCCAATCTGGACTGAGTTATAGACAGGAAGGTCTTGTTCCTTTGAAATCTGCTCGATAGCTCAGGTCTGGTTAAACTGATTAATTTCAGCTTGCTTGGCTTTTCTGCATCACAAGTGGACAGCTCCACCTACTGGCTATTTTAATAAATTCTTGTCAATTATTTTCAATAGCAGTCACATGACTGGAAAAAAAGGTTGTTATTCTGAAACGGTGTAAATTGAACCGTTGTAAAACGAGGGCCACCTGTATATATATATCTTTTTCTTATTATTTATATTTTCCCTTCATATGTTTTTACAGGAGCATTGTACTCTAACATTTTCTTTACTTTATGTTTAAATAGTCTTTATTGAAAATATTTCAAAATTTTATCATTCTTATAATTTATGGGTCAAGGCAGCGGCCCCCATGACCAAAGCCAATGAACAGAAGGCAAGGTGACAATACAATAAATTTCCAACTTTAATCCTTACATTTCAATGAATCCACCTTTACAACCCTCTGTTTCTCCCAAGCAGAAGCACCATTTCCCCTTACTCTCATCTGTGAGAGATCCCTCATTTTCAAGCTCTAGGAGTCACAATCCTGCCCCAACACAATCCACAATGTGTTCCATGGTACAAGTATAAATTAATTTTACATTAACAGTTATCAAACTTTGTTAACAAACATCCATGGGAGGGAAGGGGAATAACATGGGGAAAAGTGACCCCCAATTTGACATATAATACCTTGTTGTTAGAGAAGTATACTCCACGACACACTTCTATGCCCTGCAACTAAATTTCTAGCCTCTGCTCTTGTCTACCTATCCAGTAGAACTATATCTTATTAATGACCTCCCTATTGTTCAAGATCCCTGCTGCCACCTCGTACATAGTATACATGTATTGTATTTTAGTATTTATTTCCGGCCGTGATGAGGCACCTGTTTTCCAGGATTTTGCTATACATGTCCTAGTAACTGTACATAGGATTCTGATAAAGGTGTTGAGGTGTCTATGGTAGGTATCTATGGTTTCATGTAGCAAAGCCTGTTGTATGGTGAGGGTACATTCTTCATTTATTAGTTGGCCTATGAAAGAAGACAGTCTCCTCCACACCGCCTGGATCCCGTCACACTCCCACCACATATGTTTGTATGATCCCATCTCTTCACATCCCCTATTTAACAAATTGTTCCCCTGAGGGTGCATATGAGAGGTTCTAACTGGGGTCAAGTACCAGTGGAAAATGGTTTTCATAGTATTTTCCTTTAACTCTATGCTCAAACGGCCTTTGTCTGCCGTCTGGAATAGTGACTCCCAATCCTGTCTTTCCTTGACTATGTCTAGCTCTCTTTCCCATGCTATCATTATGTGCATTTTAGGTGTTTTTGGGGGGATTGGATGGCTACGTAGAGGCTGGATATGGAGTGTTTTGTTTTATGGGAATTGATGCCTGAAATCTCTAACACTATGGACACCTTGTTCGGTGACTTTTTTTTAAGAAAGTTTGAAGGGAGGACCGCAGCTGAAGGAAAATGTACCATTGAAGCTTTAAAGGTACAATTCTAGCCTGTAAATGGGAGAAGGATAAAATTGACCCATTTTCTAAGTCCCTTGATTTCCTATTTCTGGAGACATTTACGGGCATTCCCCTGTAGTAAGTATCTGATGGGTGTTAACAAGGAATGTTCTGGGAGAAGATCCTCTCTCTTCACTATTTTTGTCCATAAATTTACTGTAAGGTCTACCATATGCACCCCAGGGAATTGTCCACTAGTCCGGGCCTGCTTCATGTCCCATAGAATGGACCACCCCCTATTTCTGCTTCTAAAGGGATCCAAACAGCCTCCTCTGACCGTTTTAATAACATGGAGTCCTGAGCTGGCCTGGCTGCTCTATAATAGTCCATTAAATTTGGGGCAGAGCAACTCCCTTTGCATGTTTTCTATATCTGAGTTGACAATTGCAATAGGCAGTGCTCTAAATATATAGAGTATACATGGTAAAACGTTCCTTTCACTGCCACCAACCTACCAAGCCAAGAGAAGTTATAATTACTCAACTTTGCAAGGTCTTTCCTGATCTGACAAAATAATGGGGTATAATTATATTTGTACAAACATTGGGTTTGCGACAGGAGATTGATTCCCAGGTATTTAAGTATGTACTTCACCCACCTAAAGTCAAAGTTTAGTTCTAACAGTTTCTGGGTCTGGTGAGGGATGGCTATGGGGAGAACTTCACATTTATCCGTATTAATCTTGTAGCCCGAAATACTCGAAAAATAGTCTATTACTGCATACAGGTTAGGTAAGGATATGAGTGGTTTTGTGATCATTAGCAGGATAGGGATTTATCCGTATTAATCTTGTAGCCCAAAATACTCGAAAAAGAGTCTATTACCGCATACAGTTTAGGTAGGGATATGAGTGGTTTTGTGATCATTAAGAATAGGGAAAATACCAGATTTATAACCCCTGTGGTCACCTGGGCCTGAGGAAAAGAATAGCTCACCTGTATTGCCATCATAAAGGAGCTGTCAAAACCCATTCTGTTCAAAACAGAAGTCATGTACCTCCAGTCTATTCTGTCGAACGCCTTTTCCATGTGCAGTGATAATAGCAAAGAAGGTATTTGAAGTCGTCCTAAGTGGTGAATTAGGTTAGTTATCCTGCGGATGTTATGCAGCGCTTCCCTGTCCTTAATAAATCCCACCTGGTTAGGATGTATCAAACCGGGTAGGATTGAGGCGGTTAGCCAAGATCTTAGTAAACATTTTCCTGGTTAATCAGTGAGATTGGTCGGTAATTCTGACATTTTTTATGGTCTTTATCGTGCTTAGGGATCACCACTATTTTAGCGAACAACAGTTCCCTCAGGATGGGGTTCTCTTCCAAGATATAATTGCAAAATTTGGACAGATGTGGGATTAGTGTGTTGCTAAACAATTTGTAATATTCCCCTGAAAATCCGTCAGGGCCCATCGCCTTGCCTGGCTTAAGATCTCTTAATGCCCTCAGTATCTCCATATTGGTGACCTGAGCATTGAGACTATCTTTATGGTCTTTATGAAGTGACTTTAGTGGGCAGTCTGTGAGGAAGTCATTAGTGAGGGTATCCATCTCTGTGCTGTAATTGACCTTTTTCCCATTGTATAGTTTACTATAAAAAGTAGTGAATGTGTCCACTATCGTCTGTGGGTGGGAAGTCATCACCCCTTGCTCTCTCTTTATAAGAGGGATTGCTGAGGCTCTACACCTCTCTCTAATTTTATGGGTCATATATTTATCTGGCTTATTAGCGAAGACAAAATAATGTGCTTTAAGTTTTTGGATTGCCCTTGCTGCTTTTGAGTTTAGGATTGATGCCAGTGTGGCTTTCTTAGACTGAAGAGTATGCAGAGTTGATACTCTCTTTGTTAGTCTATATTGTCTCTCTAACTGTTCTACCTCTTTGTGGTGCTGTCTTATATGTTGTTTAGATTTTTGGTTCAATCTAGCTTTCTCCTGGATGAGCAATCCCCTCAACACCACCTTATGTGCTGCCCAAGTGCATATGGGATTGGTTGTGGTGTCTACATTTATTCCCCAGCTTTCTACTACTGCCCCTTAACTATCAGGTAATGCCCCTCCGGGTCCGCTATGGTGCTCTCACGAGTGAAGCCAATGGAGGAGTGAATTAGTATTGAGACCGCTCTTTTCTTAGTGGTCGCTGTGGCGTGATAGTGTGTAGAAAAGTATCTTGGGATATTTGCTTTGATGAGATGTGTCTCTTGAAGAAACAAGAGGTTGGTATTTAAGGATGTGTACTGTGACATAGCAACTCTGAGTTTGGTATCAGTGTTGAGCCATCTGACAATATGAGATAATAAAAGTATGCTAGGGGTCATAACTAGAATCTGTCTCCCTCTCTACTGCTCTTAGTGTGCTATAGTTGTAAGTATTTACCTTCTTGAAGACCATCTTACCCTCTTTCCTACTATTCATCATGGAGGCCTGGTTCGTGCAGGAGTGTATCGTGGGAGTGTCACTGTAAAGGAAAAGAACATTTGGGGCAGCAAAACATGTCAAACACAAATAAATGAAAATCCTATCCCCAACATAAGGACAGTACAATTGAGAAAAAAACCTTTTCAAGTATTGAATTTTCCCTATTCACCCTCTTAAGGAGGGGAGGGCTGGAGGAACCCATCTAAACACATTAATAACATTTTAATAGAAACCTTATATGCAACTGTATTGTATTGAAAGTGAAGCCTAAGGCAGTTAGAAAAATATAAAAATATTAAATTACAGAGAATACAACAGTCTTGAAGCAAACTGCGAGAAAGTTCCCAGACACGACTCTTTCATGTCATCTCCATCTGGATCAATCTGGAGATAGTCCCAGGGTATGAATGTCTCTCCCCTCCTGGGCTCTTTTGTCTTCAGCCTCTTATGCTTGGACTTGTGCCGTTTTGTTTGGTCCATTTGTTGTGCAGGGAAAAACCTATGGTTGGGGGTTGGTTCTTTTTCAGGTAGTGGAGGGACCTCCAGACCCAGCTCCTTGCGGACATCAATATTTTACGGTTCCTTGATGGTTATTACTTTAGTGTCCTTTGTTATGAATACAGGGAAAACCCCACCTATATTGAATATGCTGTTTCCTGAGCAGAGCGGTGAGGGGCCTTAGTGCGCTTCTTCTCTGCAGGGTCCGGAGACTTAGATCTTGATAGAATTGTATCACGTTGCCTTGGAATTTGAAGGTAGAATGTTTCCTAATGGCTTGAAGAATCTTCTCTTTATCTGGAAAGGTCAATTTGATCACAACATCTCGTGAGGGGAGACCAAACTTTGGCTTTGCCTTTAAAGCTCTATGAGCTCTCCCGACATGAAAGATGTATTCAGGAGGGAAGCCTGTGATTTGGCTGAAGAGCTGGGCTAGATATGCAGGTAGCTCTGCAGCAGGCACTTCCTCTGGAACTCCTTTCAATCTGAGATTATTCCTCCTGCTCCTGTTCTCCAGATAATCCATTTTATCTTGGAATTCCAGCAACAGTTGTTGTTGTTGTTGTGAAGAGACCCCCTGAGATATCTCTTCAACATTCTCCACCATAGCATCTTTCTGATCTTCTAAGACATCTATCCTTTTACCCATATCCGTCAAATCAGATTTAATTTCAGACAAACTGCTGGTGACAGAGGAATGGATGGAATCTATTTTCTCCCATAGTTTCTCAAAACTGTCAGCAATGTCTTTTTTAGAGACCAAAGTCCACAAATCAGCTTTTGTTAATGGAGTGTTTTCCTCTATCTGTTGTACATGATCCAGATCTGAGTCTCCTTCTGCCTCCATATCTTTACTAGACTTGCCCACTTGTGAGGATTTAAAAAAGAGGACATAGCAGAGGTTTTTGCTGCTGGTTTGTCTCCCTTCACCACCCTCCTAGAGGCCATTTTTTAACCAGTAATGGTTTGGATCTCTCTATGGCATACGTTAAACTCCCGCTATTGTGGTGTCTTGATTTAAACTGTAATAGGTTGGTTCACCCCTGTTGCTGACTGTTGGGATAACTGTGTGGGATAGCTAGAGGGGTCTTTTAATCCCACAAGTAGTCAGCTTTGTGGTCACATATTTTATGTCTGTAACTGGAAGGTGGAGGTCACTACACCATAATCTGCCTGTGTCTACTCTGCCTTATTCCTTGTGTTAGATGGGTCCCCCCATTTATCTTTTCAGGGTGAACTTCATGTCAGCACTTTATGTCTGGAGTGCAAGCAATTTAGTCCCTTGGGGTTGCCGTCAAAAGAGTATCTTCTATGGGGTATAGGTGTATTTTGTGGACAGGTTTGAAAGTCCCTACAGTGCCTCTTCAATTCTCTGGCTTAGAAATGCACAACCCACACACTAAACCTAGCATTTCTTTTGTAATGTGGGTTATCCAAACAGGTTATGTAGGCCCCTTAGGGTATCCCAGTATAATCAACTTAGTCCCTCCAATATATAGTTTTTAGTAAAACTGTCGGACCTTCCTATGCTTCTGCAGGGCTATTTGTAGTGTCACTAAATATTGCTCAGGTTTAACAAGCCATATATAAGCTGATTATATCTCCAGGTTTATTGTAGCTGTATTGGCGCCCTTTGTGATAAATTCAAGTGTCTGTTTATTCCCCTTTTTTTATTGTGGGGTGCTATAAAGAGATATAGAGGGAGACTCCCTTCAAATCTTTGGCCCCGGAGAACACCTCTAGCCCCTCTGAGCCGACTTAGATCCAACTGTCTCTTCTGTGCGCATCTTTCTAGTGGCTTACACACTTACTTGCACTTTTAAGATGGCAGTTCCCTCTTCCTCCCCAAGCGGCTCTCCTGCTCCACCTCAGCTGCGTGTGGCTTCCTCTGACTCACTGTGTCTCTCAGCCCCGGGGCCTGGATGTTACCTGTATGTCATCAGGGTAGGCTCTTAATGTATTGGGCTTCTACACCATGTGTGCCTCTTTGCGGATTACAGGTGCAGATAGGGACGGCTTCTCCAAGTATGCCTATCTCCCTTGAGCTCTGTTAGCGTGTCGAGTGTCCTTCTGTCCTCTCAACTCTCAGCCAGTTCACTCGGATTATCTGAGTTTCCCTGGTTCTCCTCAGTTAGGGCAGAGGGGATGCTTCTTCCACAAGATCGGCCTCAGATGAAGTCTCCTTGTAGGGTGTCAAATATCGGCCCAGCCACTGATCTTTCTTCCCCACTCAGGTTTCTATCTGCAGAAGTCTGATAATTTAATCAATTCCAGTTGTTTTAGCAGACTAAATCAAAGTTTAAACTAAATTAATAGCTAGTTATTGCAGGAGCTCAGCTCAGGCACGTCTGTTCTCCTCAAGAGTTGGCTCCACCCCCCCATTTTATATACTTTAAAGGGACAGGAACTTTAATTTGTTTTTAATGGTCCATTTTACTTCCTGGACTGCATAAATGTTTCCAAAAAGCTCCTTTACCTTTTATTTTAGCATTTGAAATAGCTGATTTAATCTGTGGTATCCCTACCTATACTTAAAGTTTCTATACTTAAAGGAACATAAAACCTTTTTTTTTTTCATTCCCGAATCAGATAGACCATACAATTTTAAACAAATTTCAAATTTACTTCTGTTATCAAATGTTCCTTGTTTTCTTTCTATCATTTGTTTTAAAGCATGAAGGTAAGTTCAGGAGTGTGCATGTGTCTGAAGTACTATGTAGCAGCAGCATTAGTATGATGACAGCACTATTTCCTGACATGTATTGCTCCAGAAATGTGCATGCTACCTATATAGATATCTCTGTATCAAAGAATAACAAGAAAATGTGATAATAGAAGTAAATTGGAAAAAAAAAATAGTTTTCTCTATCTTAATCAAGAAACAAATATTTTTAGTTTCATATCCCTTTTGGTATAGGCTATAAATAATGCTGTGTAGACATAGCCAGCAGAAGAAATTACATTCCCAGTGGGAGGTAGGTGAGTATTGGGATTTGGTATACAGACTGTGATAAGAGAAAGAAGCCTTTGTGTGTACAGAAAGAGATAACATAAGATCTATTTTCCCTGCAAGCTTAATCAATTTTAATGGGTTGTGGTGTCAATGAACAAAACCAGCTATTTCATATACAAAATTAGAATACATCTAAAGAAGCAATTGCTCATATATTTTATACTGCTGGTATAATAAGTTATTGGAAACACATTATTTTACAGTATACTGCCTCTTTAATGTGTTCCCAATGGTCCATTTTACCTGCTTGATTGTATTTAAATGTTTGGAAACAGCTCCTTTGCCTTGATTTTATCATTTGATAAAGCCATTTCTGCCTTTAGAATCCCCCACCTACATTGAAAATCTATGTATTATGGAAAAAAATTAAATCATATTCAAATTGGGAAAGAGAGATTTAAGGGGCACAGTAGAAATCATAATAAAACTATAATGCACATAATACTGCAAAATTTGTATTTATAATAAACCATTCAAGGTGTATTATTTTCCTTATTGTTAAATGAGTATCCTGGCCTCTGCTAATGGGCTGAACAGGGGCATTCCATGGGCATAATTGAAATTTATCCTCCAGGTCTGGAGTATTCTCTAAACATTCTTCCCCCCGTAGATCTTAGAATTCTTTCTTGCAAATTAAAAGGTGGAAAGATTGTTTAAAAATACTCAAAACTAAAATAAAAATGCATGTATACAAAAGCAGTGTTATCTGATTTATTTTGGCTGCAGGAATTAATTTTTAATGTGCGCTCCCCACTCCCTGCTAACTATCCTTTTCCATAGAGTTTGATTAATTTCTATGGGAGAAACCTTGCAACTCAAAAGGATGGCCCTTTTATTTTTAGAGAATTCCTTAAGGGCAGCCCCTGTGAGTTTCAGCTTGTTTTTTTTTGTCTATTTTTTTTTTGTTTTCTTCACATCTGACCCAGTGAAGTTTTGATAATTGGGTTCTTAGTCCTTTGGGGTCTTATTGTTATATGTTACTGTACATGCATTTTGTGTCAAAGCATATTGAGTAATAAAGACTTTTTCATCCTGAATCTCCTTTATTTCGCTCTGAATAGGAGGACAGTGAACATCTGTATTTTATTTTGTTTATAGTGGTGTTTTTATAAGATTAAAGGGACACTAAACTCAAAATTAAAGTTTAATGATTCAGATAAAGCATGTCATTTAAAAAAATGTGCACAATCTTTTTATATGCACACTTTATAAGATTCCAGCTTCTACTGAGCATGTGCAAAGTACACAGTATATATTATCTTTATTTTGTGACTGGCTGATGGTTGTCACTTGATACAGGGGATAGAGGGAAAATTTAAATATTTTTGAAATTTGTCTGAAAATATTCTACTGCTCATTTCAAATTCAAAGTAAATGATATTGCAATGTATTTTTAATGTGTATTTTGGAAATTATTAAATTCTACTGTATTTAATGATCCCCTAAATGTGTTTATCTGATGATCTGCGCACCTTTTGCACACAGCAATCTACTTGTTGTATGAGTCTTTATGAATTATTCAACAAGATTTAGATGACGACTGGTCTCATTCTATCTAGCAAGACTATTTTCCCCTTATAAAAGAAACGTGAATATTTTAGACATTTACAAAGCCCACTATGCAAGCAATTCTCCTATGTGTCACCATTTTAATTATTCCTTTTCCACATTGCTAGCAGTTCTCATTTGCTCTGGTTTATGAGATATCATGTATTGGGGAACGTAAAGGGACACTGAACTTTCGTGAACTCAATTTTTTTCTTCCGTGATTCAGATAGAGCATGACATTTTAAGCAACTTTCTAATTTACTCCTATTATCAAATGTTCTTTATTCTCTTGGTATCTTTATTTGAAATGCAAGAATGTAAGTTTAGATGCCGGCCCATTTTTGGTGAACAACCTAGGTTGTCCTTGCTGATTGGTGGATAAATTAATCCACCAATCAAAAAGTGCTGTCCAGAGTACTAAACCAAGAAAAATGCCTTCTTTTTCAAATAAAGATAGCAAGAAAACGAAGAAAAATTGATAATAGGAGTAAATTAAAAAGTTGCTTAAAATTGCATGCTCTATCTGAACCACAAAAGAAAAGAATTGGGTTCAGTGTCCCTTTAACGCAACTATGAGGTCATTCACAATCCTTTTGAAAAATGTATCAAATTATTTAACTACAAAAATCCCCTTAGACGTTAATGGTGTTTTTCTGTTGAAAATCATTAGATACTTTTTTTCTAAACAAATGTGATCAACTCCTATATATGTTAATGGTAGGAACACCCACTAATGAATATTAGAAAAGAAAGGGAAAGAGCAAACCTTAAAGGGACACTGAACCCATTTTTTTCTTTCTTTCGTGATTCAGATAGAGCATGCAATTTTAGGCAACTTTCTAATTTACTCCTATTATCAAATTTTCTTCATTCTCTTGGTATCTTTAGTTGAAATGCAAAAATGTGAGTTTAGATGCCGGCCCATTTTTGGTGAACACACTGTGTTGTTCTTGCTGATTGGTAGATAAATTCACCCACCTATAAACAAGTGCTTTCAATGGTGCTGAACCAAAAAAAAATAGCTTAGATGGCTTCTTTTTCAAATAAAGAAAGCTAGAGAATGAAGAAAAAATTATAATATTAAATTATAAAGTTGCTTAAAACTGCATGCTCTATCTGAATCGCAAACGAAAATTTTTTGGGTTCAGTGTCCCTTTAATGATTTTTAAACATGATCTCTTCAATAAAGGCATAAAGAATACAAGAGTTTCTCTGCAACTTTTTGCAAGTTTGTATCTCATGCACTATCAACTCATGTTTCATTTAATTTATACATCTTTTCATTTTTCCCCTTTTCTTTTTAATGGTACTCCAGTCAATGCTGTATGATCACTTCATCAAAGGATGTTCCTTTCAGTATGCCCATTCTAATGAAAATATATTAATAAACACACTTATGCTGAGAGCAAGCTGAACTTGTGGAATTACAAAGCGATAAAGCAGTCTCTCTTAGGAAGGCAGAAGGGCTGGTTGATGAGGAACAGTGAGATAAGACTGCAATTCAGTACTCAAATGAGCTTTATGGAATGTTGTCCCCTAACTTCCAATGCAGAGACAAACAATGATGCTTTTTTGTTCTTTATCATAAGCATATTTAATGTATCATGTGTACTGATTGCTTAGTCAATTGTTATTTTTATGTAGTTACTTCTAGATTTGGGAAACCTATGAAGGGAGCATTTGCATTTCAATCTTTTTAATTTTTTGTCTTTTATTTTACATTTACTTGTTGCTTTTTTTAATTTTCAGACACCAATTGTGAATGCTTTGGTGTTGCTGGTGTTATTATGTTATTTTGACAGTTTGTCTTATCTGAGCAAAATAAATGAGTACTCAGTTCTGGTTCCCATATATGTGTAGCATACACATTGCTCATTTACTCTTTTTATTTACTTATTATTAGAGCCTGGGCTGATACAAACAAGAGCCATTATTAACAAATCCTCCTAGCTTCAATTCTTTTTAGTGAGTCTCTCTTATCCAGCTTATTAAAAGTAAATTTGTAGCAGCAGCTCAGTAGATGTGCTGGTATCACAAATAGTGTCTTCCTCTGACATCACGTAATAGAAAGTTTCAACTTTGTCTAGCAGTGTTACCATGGCAACCCATATTAAGGGCCCAATTCTTTAAAGCTCTTTGCTCAGGCAAGAATCCTTAGACAAATGTTACTTTTGTAGCTGTGTATCTCCATGAGGGGTGTACCCTACATATCTGTATGCACAAGAGAGGCACATTATGATAAACTACTCAATAACATTAGCCGTTTAAAAAGTGTATTAAAATGCTGATGCTACAATTGTAATCAAGGCTCACATTCAAATTTACAAAACATACAGCAAAATGTAAATTTAAATGATGCAATCAAATACATATTTAAAGTAACCAGAAAAAAAACATATTTCAATGTATACAGTAAACATCCTATTTAATGTAATTACAAAATGCAAAAATCATAGCAAAAAGTACAAAGGATACTTTATTTTTTATTGTAAAATGAGTCTTGCAGCCTTGTGGTCTGAACAGAGGTGTTCTTTGGGTAATCTGTCATTTTCTCACTGGTCTCTAAGGCCTAGATTTGGAGTTTGGCGGTAGATGGGCTGTTAACGCTCCGCGGGCTTTTTTCTGGCCGCAGCATAAAATTAACTCTGGTATCGAGAGTTCAAAAAAATGCTGCGTTAGGCTCCAAAAAAGGAGCGTAGAGCATTTTTACCGCAAATGCAACTCTCGATACCAGAGTTGCTTACGGACGCGGCCAGCCTCAAAAACGTGCTCGTGCACGATTCTCCCATAGGAAACAATGGGGCTGTTTGAGCTGTAAAAAAACCTAACACCTGCAAAAAAAGCCGCGTTCAGCTCCTAACGCAGCCCCATTGTTTCCTATGGGGAAACACTTCCTACGTCTGCACCTAACACTCTAACATGTACCCCGAGTCTAAACACCCCTAACCTTACACTTATTAACCCCTAATCTGCCGCCCCCGCTATCGCTGACCCCTGCATTATATTATTAACCCCTAATCTTCCGCTCCGTAAACCGCCGCTACCTACATTATACCTATGTACCCCTAATCTGCTGCCCCTAACACCGCCGACCCCTATATTATATTTATTAACCCCTAATCTGCCCCCCTCAACGTCGCCGACACCTGCCTACACTTATTAACCCCTAATCTGACGACCGGAGCTCACCGCTACTATAATAAATGGATTAACCCCTAAAGCTAAGTCTAACCCTAACACTAACACTTTAACACATTGAGCTCGCATTCTATTGGCTGTTCCGATCAGCCAATAGAATGCAAGCTCAATCTGATTGGCTGATTGGATCAGCCAATCGGATTGAACTTGATTCTGATTGGCTGATTCCATCAGCCAATCAGAATATTCCTACCTTAATTCCGATTGAATCCTATCAGCCAATCGGAATTCGAGGGACGCCATCTTGGATGACGTCCCTTAAAGGAACCGTCATTCGTCGGGAGACGCCGGAAGAAGAGGATGGATCCGCGTCGGCTGATTCAAGATGGACCCGCTCCGCACCGGATGGAAGAAGATCGAAGATGCCGCTTGGAGAAGATGTTTGCCGGTCCGGATGTCCTCTTCTTGCCGGATAGGAGGAAGACTTTGGAGCCTCTTCTGGACCTCTTCAGCACCGGATGCCAGGACGGATCGGTGATACCTGGATGGTGAAGACAAGGTAGGAAGATCTTCAGGGGCTTAGTGTTAGGTTTATTTAAGGGGGGTTTGGGTTAGATTAGGGGTATGTGGGTGGTGGGTTGTAATGTTGGGGGGGGGGGCTATTGTATGTTTTTTTTTACAGGCAAAAGAGCTGATTTTCTTGGGGCATGCCCCGCAAAGGGCCCTGTTCAGGGCTGGTAAGGTAAAAGAGCTTTTACATTTATTAATTTAGAATAGGGTAGGGAATTTTTTATTTTGGGGGTCTTTGTTATTTTATTAGGGGGCTTAGAGTAGGTGTAATTAGTTTAAAATTGTTGTAATATTTTTCTTATGTTTGTAAATATTTTTTTATTTTTTGTAACTTAGTTCTTTTTTATTTTTTGTACTTTAGTTAGTTTATGTAATTGTAGTTATTTGTAGAAATTGTATTTAATTTATTTATTGATAGTGTAGTGTTAGGTTTTATTGTAGGTAATTGTAGGTATTTTATTTAATTAATTTATTGATAGGGTAGTGTTAGGTTTAATTATAACTTAGGTTAGGACTTATTTTACAGGTAATTTTGTTATTATTTTAACTAGGTAACTATTAAATAGTTCTTAACTATTTAATAGCTATTGTACCTGGTTAAAATAATTACCAAGTTGCCTGTAAAATAAATATTAATCCTAAAATAGCTATAATATAATTATAATGTATATTGTAGCTATATTAGGGTTTATTTTACAGGTAAGTATTTAGCTTTAAATAGGAATAATTTATTTAATAAGAGTTAATTAATTTCGTTAGATGTAAATTATATTTAACTTAGGGGGTGTTAGTGTTAGGGTTAGACTTAGCTTTAGGGGTTAATCCATTTATTATAGTAGCGGTGAGCTCCGGTCGTCAGATTAGGGGTTAATAATTGAAGTTAGGTGTCGGCGATGTTAGGGAGGGCAGATTAGGGGTTAATACTATTTATGATAGGGTTAGTGAGGCGGATTAGGGGTTAATAAGTGTAGGCAGGTGTCGGCGACGTTGTGGGGGGCAGGTTAGGGGTTAATAAATATAATACAGGGGTCGGCGGGGTTAGGGGCAGCAGATTAGGGGTACATAAGTATAACGTAGGTGGCGGTCGGCAGATTAGGGGTTAAAAAAATTTAATCGAGTGGCGGCGATGTGGGGGGACCTCGGTTTAGGGGTACATAGGTAGTTTATGGGTGTTAGTGTACTTTAGGGTACAGTAGTTAAGAGCTTTATGAACCGGCGTTAGCCCAGAAAGCTCTTAACTCCTGCTATTTTCCGGCGGCTGGAGTTTTGTCGTTAGAGCTCTAACGCTCACTTCAGAAACGACTCTAAATACCGGCGTTAGAAAGATCCCATTGAAAAGATAGGATACGCAATTGACGTAAGGGGATCTGCGGTATGGAAAAGTCGCGGCTGAAAAGTGAGCGTTAGACCCTATTTTGAGTGACTCCAAATACCGGCGGTAGCCTAAAACCAGCGTTAGGAGCCTCTAACGCTGGTTTTCACGGCTACCGCCGAACTCTAAATCTAGGCCTAAGAATGTTACATCAACATGTCTTGTTGGTGAGTTGCTCTCAAAATATGCAATGTGCTTATTGCACTGGAAGAAAAAGACTTGTGTGCGAAATTTGAAGGAAATGTAAGGTAAAGTATGCTAAACACGAAAATTCATTTTTTCTTTCTGTGCAGAATGCTTCCTGTAACATTCACATGCCCCTGGAGATTCTGTATTCCAGATTGCTTTATTATTTTTTTTATGGGAGGCAGCTCAGCAGGTTCATCTCACATTTTTTAAAGAATTTGACATTTTAGACACATTGCAGCCCCCCTGCACTTAAAGAGACAGTTTACTCAAAAATGTTCTCCCCTCTAATGTGTTCCTAATTATCAACTTTACCTGCTGGAGTGTATTAAATTGTTTACAAGTATTTACATTATATTGGCTTTTGAAATAGTTGATTCAGCCTGTGGTATCCCCACCTATTCTGAAAGTTTTTGGCCTTAAGGCCAAACTGTGTTAACACAGCCAGTGGAAGAATGTATACTACCAGTGGGGTATAGAAGAGATACGGTAATAACATGTTAATTTTCCATTGTTCTCCAAGTATTGGTGAATGGTTTATGGACAGATATAAGATAAAGAAGCAGGTATGTATACACAATGTGATAAAGTAATTAGATATGATTATACCTACAAGCTCAGCCCATTTTATTAGGTTGTGGCTTCAAAACACAAAATCAACTAATTCATATACACAAATAAACCTTATAAAGCCAATCTCATACATTTAATACTCTGCAGCTGGCAAAAAAGTAATTGGAAACACATCAAGGGGAAAACATTTTTATAGTATACTGTCCCTTCAAAGGAACATGATAACCAAATGTTGAAGCATGAAAATATTTCAGCATACCTGTAAAAAGATGGCAAGAAAATATACCCTGAACTAAACATCTCTATGTAAAAAAGGAAGATATTTTTTAGAGATGTGCATTTGCTTTGGATTTTCATTTTCTTTTTCAAAAATGAATATCCAAATGAATGCACCAACGAAATTTAATAAAAATGAAAAAATATTCGTCAGTATTTATCAATTGATTTTTAAGGCTTTATACTTACCATAATGCACTCTCAAAGAGCCTGCTAACCCGATCTTCTTCTTGCCAGTCCCCTCGCCATGCTAACAAGAGGCTTAGCGAGCTCGGCAGCCAGGACCTACACTAACTTTTGTGTAGGTCCTGGGAGCCGAATTGCTAAGCCAGACCTCTGGCAAGAAGAGGATCAGGTTAGCGCGGTATGCAGCTACAGGTGAACTTTTCACCTGTAGCTTAGAAAGATTTACATTTGTTTAATTGAAAACAAATCCAAATGTTTAATGAAAATTCAATTTTCATTGAATTTTAAAATGAACAAAAACTGAATAGTGCAGGGAACGAATATTTGGGGATATGAATTTCCTCGAATATTTGTAATGAAAGTTTAATCTGAAATTATTATTTGTTTCCCTGCATATTTCTAATATTTGACATCAAAATTTCCTCAGTAACTATATCACATTGTAAAGGGACTGTTAACAGTCAATCAGCAGGACAGTGACAGGACCTGAAAGGGACTGTGCATCTGGCATGTGCATGCACAATCATGTTATTGCCCTCCTTAGTTTAACCCCTTAATGACCGGACCATTTTTCAATTTTCTTACCCTTAATGACAATGGCTATTTTTACATTTCTGCAGTGTTTATGTTTAGCTGTAATTTTCCTCTTACTCATTTACTGTACCCACACATATTATATACCGTTTTTCTTGCCATTAAATGGAATTTCTAAAGATACCATTATTTTCATCATGTCTTATAATTTACTAAAAAAAAAATAATAAAATATGAGGAACAAATGGAAAAAAGCACACTTTTTCTAACTTTGACCCCCAAAATATGTTACACATCTACAATCACCAAAAAACACCCATGCTAAATAGTTTCTAAATTTTGTCCTGAGTTTAGAAATACCCAATGTTTACACATTCTTTGCTTTTTTGAAATTTATGGGGCAATAAATACAAGTAGCACTTCGCTATTTCCAAACCACTTTTTTTCAAAATTAGCGCTAGTTACATTGGAACCCTGATATCTGTCAGGAATACCTGAATATCCCTTGACATGTATATATTTTTTGTTAGAAGACAACCCAAAGTATTGATCTAGGCCCATTTTGGTATATTTCATGCCACCATTTCACCGCCAAATGCGATAAAACAAAAAAAAGTTAACTTTTTCACAAAATTTGTCACAAACTTTAGGTTTCCCACTGAAATTATTTACAAACAGCTTCTGCAATTATGGCACAAATGGTTGTAAATGCTTCTCTGGGATCCCCTTTTTTCAGAAATAGCAGACTTATATGGCTTTGGGGTTGCTTTTTGGTAATTAGAAGGCCGCTAAATGCCGCTGCGCACCACACGTGTTTTATGCCCAGGAGTGAAGGGGTTAATTAGGGAGCTTGTAGGGTTAATTTTAGCTTTAGTGTAGTGTAGTAGACAACCCCAAGTATTGATCTAGGCCCATTTTGGTATATTTTATGCCACCATTTCACCGCCAATGAAGCAAATAAAAAAAAAACTTTACATTTTTCACAATTTTAGGTTTCTCACTGAAATTATTTACAAACAGCTTGTGCTATTATGGCAGAAATTGTTGTAAAAGCTTCTCTGGGATCCCCTTTGTTCAGAAATAGCAGACTTATATGGCTTTGGCGTTGCTTTTTGGTAATTAGAAGGCCGCTAAATGCTGCTGCGCACCACACGTGAATTATGCCCAGCAGTGAAGGGGTTAAATTAGGTAGCTTGTAGGGAGCTTGCAGGGTTAATTTTAGAGATCAGCCTCCCACCTGACACATCCCACCCCCTGATCCCTCCCAAACAGCTCTCTTTCCTCCCCCACCCCACAATTGTTCCCGCCATCTTAAGTACTGGCAGAAAGTCTGCCAGTACTAAATAAAAGAGTTTTTTTTTTTTTTTTAAATAAAAATACTAAAATATTTTAGCTGTGATGGACCCCTGCCTTAGCCCCAACCTCCCTGATCCCCCCTCCAGCTCTCTAACCCTCTCCCCTACCTAATTACCGCCATCTTGGGTACTGGCAGCTGTCTGCCAGTACCTAGTTTGGCCCCAAAAATCCCCCAAAAAGTATTTTTATTTTATTTTTAACTTAAAAACTATTTCTGTAGTGTAGCAGCCACCCCACAATACCCCCACCCCCTCCCCCTCCCAGATCCTTTTATATTTAAAAAAAATGTTTTACCTTTTAATCCCTTTCCTCCCTCATTCATTGGTGTCAGTGTGGCTAATGCGCGCACGTGCATGTTCATGTGCACACTCGCCCCTCATGCACGTGCACGCGCGCACGCACCCTCACACCGGCGGACACTGGCACCATCGCTACCGGTGCAGAGAGGGCCACAGAGTGGCTCTCTCTGCATCAGAGGCTTGTAAAGTGGTATTGCAGGATGCCTCCATATCGAGGCATCACTGCAATACCCTCAGAGCTGCTGGAAGCATTTGTGATTGCTTCCAGCACTCTGTTAGACAACTGACGTACCAGGTACGTCCATTGTCATTGACTGTTAGTTTTTGCATGACGTACCTGGTACGTCAGTTGTCATTAAGGGGTTAAGGAACTTAGTGAAATCTGATGAGATCACAGTAAAGCAACGTGTGACATCAGCACTGATGAAACTGATTGGCTATTATTTATTGTTGACAAAAACTGAAGGCTAACTGTTCAGTTAACACTTACTCTTGTGAAATAATTGACATTATGGGGGGCGGATGACAGTGACAAGAGTTATTTTCTTGTCAGCTTTTTACGGTTATGCTTTCAAGTTATTTAGCATTTGGGTATTATGTCTCTGAAGGCTGGTTAAGAAGTGGCCTAGAAGGTCACCATCACTGGGGGAATGTGGGGATGCCAGTGATATTATGACTCATGGGCATGGTGGTGTCACAAACATGGAAATGCTGTACTGTTAGAACTTAGGGAGCTATTTGGAAATGTTAATAAAACCCCCAATCTAAGCTCCTTTAAAGTCAAGTAAAAAGTTAAAACACAGTTTTTAATGCATTTAATTAAAAAAGCACACACTTTTGCAGGGTAGGGGTTTCTAGGTACTTGATAGGTCATCAAAATGGCCTAGATAACCATAAGACCCCTTGATTTATAGCCCAGAAGTCCATATCTAAAATGATAGCCCTTATATAGGTTTTAATAGCCAGGTGATCAATGTGAAAATAGTCATCACCTGAAAACAGTTATATAACTATATCCAAAGGCCCTTATGTATATGAGGAAAACCCCTTCTTCATTTGAATACAGAGTTTAGAAAAAAATAAAAAGACATATGAAATTATTTGAAACCTTGTTAAAATTGTAGTACAACATGCACTTTTTGTTGTAGATTTCTCACATGGTGAAAAAAAAACCAATGTATAATTTGTGCAGGTTTCTTGCTCAAACAATGACTCAGTAGTTTCAAAATGTGAGCAGCATCTAAATACTCTGAAACAGCTAAGCAATGGAAATGGCTCAACACTTAACGGGTTAAGTAAAAATAAAAAAACTGCATTGAAACATATTAGGCTGTTGTCGCCAATATCAAATTCATTATATGTCATGTTTTACTTTTCTTTTGGCTGTATATCTTTGACAATTCTTGCTAGAACATAATTGAGAATTATGCAATATTCCAGTGTGTCATATTTTTTTTCCATTTATTTTCCTGTGTTTACCTACTCTGTAGCAAAAAATAATAATAAAAAAATACCAGAAGTCATAAAATATCACACAGAACTCCGGGCTTTTTTTTTCCAAATTGATTTGGTGGCTACATTGATTGATTGGAATCACAGTGAAATTGATTAAAACACACATACACCAACTATTTCACAACATTTACAAGGTGTTTGTCAAAAGATTGCAATCCAGGCCACAATTTGCAAGCCGACTCTAGCTTAGTATAAATCTATAGCAGTACTTGAATCGGGAACTAGCTCAAAATAGGCACATGTTTCACTTAACATGCTGTATCTGGAAATAAGCTGTTGAGAAAATGTACTTGCAGCAATGAAACGGCAACTCAAAAAATAGAAGCCGAGCAAATTTCAAAGGCGGACGAGTGGGATTCTCCACAGTTAGCTGTTTCAGATTGTAGCAGATGTAAACATTTTTACTTGTTTATATATATATATATAAAATATATTTATATATATATATATATATATATATATATATATATATATATATATATATATATATATATATATATATAAGCCTGGAGAAGTGATGAATGCAAGCATAAGAGTCGGCCCATTTTACTCAGCGCCCTAGATAGCCCATGTTGATTGGTGGCTACATTTAACCACCAATAAGCAAGTGCTGCCCAGGTGCAGAACCAAAGATCGGCCGGCTTGTAAGCTTACGTTCA
The DNA here is from genome assembly GCF_027579735.1 of Bombina bombina. Taxonomy (NCBI): domain Eukaryota; kingdom Metazoa; phylum Chordata; class Amphibia; order Anura; family Bombinatoridae; genus Bombina; species Bombina bombina. The sequence continues at coordinate 700,543,884 of NC_069499.1, read as the reverse complement.
TGATTTTTCAAATAAAGATAGCAAGAGAACAAAGAAAAAATTATAATAGGAGTAAATTAGAAAGTTGCATAAAATTGCATGCTCTATCTGAATCATAGAAGAAAAAATTGGGTGCAGCATCCCTTTAAATTGACATATGCAACAGTGTTGAAATAAATTAACTTACAAGCTGAGTGTGAACATTTTCTGAATATCTTAGCACTTTATTTGCTGCCATTTTTTTTTTCAATATCCAAACTCCCCCAAACACCTGCATTATTTGAAAGGCTAATCTGAACTTATTAAAGGGACACTGTACCCAAAAAATTTCTTTCGGGTTTCAGATTGAGCATGAAATTTTAAGCAACTTTCTAATTTACTCCTATCATCAAATTTTCTTCATTCTCTTTGTGTCTTTATTTGAAATGCAAGAATGTAAGTTTAGATGCCGGCTAATTTTTGGTGAACAACCTGGTTTGTCCTTGCTGATTGGTGGATAAATTCATCCACCAATAAAAAAGTGCTGTCCCGAGTCTGAAACCAAAAAATAGCTTACATGCCTTCTTTTTCAAATAGTGATAGCAAGCGAACAAAGAAAAATTGATAATAGTAGTAAATTAGAAAGTTGCTTAAAATTGCATGCTCTATCTGAATTACAAAAGAAAAAAATTGGGTTCAGTGTCCCTTTAAAGGGACACTCAGTAAAAAATAAACTTTAATTATTCAGATAGAGCATGCCATTTTAAACAACTTTCCAATTTACTTCCATTAACAAAATGTGCAGTCTTTTTATATTTAAACTTTTTGAGTCACCAGCTCCCACTGAGCATGTGCAAGAATTAGTGTGTATGCATTTGTGAATGGCTGATGGCCGTCACATGGTACATGTATGCATTTGTGATTGGCTGATTGCTGTCACATGGTACAGGGGGAGTGGAAAAATACATAATTTTTAAAATTGTCAGAAAAAATCTACTACTCATTTTAAGTTCAGACTAAGTGCATTGTCTTGTTATCTTGCATTTGTTGATTATGCAAATCTACTGTGTTGACTGGTCCTTTAATGCAGTAGACACAGATAGTAATTTTTTAGCAAACCATGCATTGCTTTGCAGTTTTTTATCCTTATCTACTTCCATTTTACAAGACACTTGAATTGTCTTCAACAGTTTAGTGAAGCTATACAAATATCTCCATAGAAAAATAAAAAAATAAAAAAAATCTTATACTTTTCCCATATTTTCAACAAATAAAAAAGAAAGAAAATGAAGACGTGACATATTAGTAATACATAGAAATATAATTAAAAATGGCTCATCCAAACCTTTATTGCACTTTATAAAAACTGTACAAGGTTTACATTACATCATTTCTTTCTTAAATGAGAAATTTGAGATGACACCAATTAAGCTGATGGGATTTTGAAATAAAACTCAGCTAAGAATACATTTATTTTCTGACATCCTTTAAAGAAATGTGCCTCATATATACAATATTCCCGAACTGCTGATGCTGTTAATATGTTCACTAATTCTTCTCAAACTGCACTACTCTACATTTAAATATTTAGCTTGAAAAAAATAGTATTTTAAAGCTGTTTACATGTTATCAAATTTTATAACTGATTTTTTATTTGCCCATATTTATCTTTTAATATTTATTTGCATAAAAGTAAACTTATCCTGCAAACTGAGGCTGTAATTTATTTTTATTGCATGTTTAAAAAAGCAAAACACCTGATTAAACACTTAACCTAGATTACAAGTGGAGATCAAAAATATTAGCAATATTGTGTGTTAACATTGTTCAAGCACAATCAAATGGATTTCTATTTTTGCACTCATATTATAAGCCTAAAGTTATTTTTTTTTTCCTTGAGCAATAGTCTAGGGCAGAGCTTTCCAAACTTTTCATGTTGGGGACACACTTTTTAGACCTATATCATTTTGCGACACAGTAATGCAGTTGTAGAAGCAAACAAGAGGTTAAACTAACTTGTTTTAAGAGATACAGACACAAATATAAATTATATAATAACGTAATGTATTTACAAGTAACAGTAAGTATGTGCAAGAATTAAAAAAAAAAGTTTAATAACACCAATAGCTACTTACTATTTTAATGGGATGTATGAGGTTTATGGGATGAACACAGTTTCTAAATATTTGGTGGAATATTAGCTAAAGACACTCGCATTTCATCAACAAGCATTTTTAATCTTCCACTTCCTATCCATATAACAAGAGAAGGAGCAGCAATGCACTACTGGGAGCTAGCTACAAAAAAAACACTTTGACTTCTGACTTCAGCTCAGCGTTTAAGCTGCTGCCCTCAGAGCTCTGTAAGTCCGACTGACTACTGCCCGCGCTGCAATCACACTGCTGTCCCACTCACTAACTACACATGAGTCATGAGCCGTTTGAGGAGACTACACATGCTGTCAGAAGCCAATGTGCCACCAATGGGAATAGTTTCAGTTTCCGCTAAACTGCGCCAATAGGTTAAGATGATCTGTGAACCACTAGGTATCAATAACATGTCAACCACGTGGTATGCGTAGCAGGCAGGCAGAAAGTCGGAAAACAAAAAAATTTTTAAAAAGAATTTTAAATTCAAAAAAATTTGTGCTGAAGCAGGGACACACCTACACACTGCCGCCGACACACTAATGTGTCACGACACACAGTTTGGAAAGCACTGGTCTAGGGCATGCAAATATTTGCATGACAGATAGCAAGGGTGTGCTAAATCCCTCAAACAGTGCTAGATTACACATGGCATGCTATTTAATGATTTTGCTGGCGTGCAATTAGCTCTTGAAGTAAACTTTTAACTCGCACTGGTTTGCATGCATATTGCAAATTGAAAGTAAAATGTTTGAGTGCCCTCTAAAAAATTATTGTAGGATATCAGTTGACCCCTAAACGGATGGTGTACTAAACCAATGGCACACAAGTACTGGATCTCTGTATGTAGTTATTTATTATATTGCAAAAAATAAACAAAATAAAACGCTAAATGATATATTGTATTATACTCCAGTGCCACACTTAAATCAAAACTTTTAATAAAAATGCAGTCAGTGTGTTAATAGTGCTCCCTGAAATATCCATTAAACGTATAGGGTGCACTAAAAAAGTTTCAGTTGCATTAAGATACTTTGATTAAAACCATCTACTTGCAATATCAAATGGGAAGTTATTTACCATTCACTCTCGATTGTGCTCTACTTGTAATTTAGTAAATAATATAACAAAAGATTTTGGTGTGTTTTAAGATTTTCAGCATAACATTTTCTTTCACTTATTAAATAAATATAAAATAAAAGTTCTTATATTTTTTAATTGTATTAACAAAACACTGAACACTAAATACATTTTATGCACTTCACTCTTATGATGGATGCTGCCATTTTGGAACTTAGGTTACTCTGCAGGTATTTGAAGGAGATTTACTGCACATGTGCAAACACATCACCACTGGATTGTAGTGAAAGATAGATATAAACATGGCCGCACACATGGCTAGAGGGAGATGGGGCATAACCTCAATACTATAGTAATAAAATGTATTTAGGTCTAGATTACAAATGGAGCACTAATTTATTGAATGCCCTCAAATAGGTAAATTTGCCCATTTGCGGGCCCGCAATAAATATCCAACCATTACAAGTGACAGGTTATTGCTACCGCAAGCTCGCAGTAGCAATAAGGCTCAGAAAATTAACCAGAGATGAGATCTATGGTTAATTTTCTAAAAGTTCCCCAAATGCCCTCAAAATAAAGGGTATTATTGTTTTTTTTATTTTTTGAAATAAAAAAAACAACTGCACTAGGCAGTTTTTAGGGCTAAAAGTTGGCGGGTGTGGGTTGTTAGAAAAAGAAAAAAACAGCGCTGAAAAGTGCCTTTACATTGCCGTCTATGGGACTGTGTATTCCCTGTAAATATGTATGAATATATACACATATTAACACATAAATATATGTATATAGTCTTATACATATATATTTAACATTTGCTGCCATTGCTGCGCTACTTACCTGCTTCACTGCATGAGGTTCTCATCCCATGTCTGATAGCACAAGAAGGAGGCTCCCATTTGACCCTATGGAAGCGCGCTCTCATGAGCGCAATGCTTCCTAGAAATGCAAACGTGACCTTGCATTCACATTGCGATCAACTAGTAATACCAGCGCACATTAGCGTGCACTGGTATCACTCAGTGGAGTGCTAATATTACTTTGGCAACAGCAATATTTAGCGTTCCACTTGTAATCTGGACTTTAGTGTTTAATGTTCCTTTAAGACACTTTCTTTCAACTGGAAATTACCATCACAAATTAACATTTGCTTCAAAATGTGAAGCTATAATTTAAGAAATACAGAATAGTTTTGAGTTCTGTACAATTAAATAAGTTCTAAGATGGTTTATTAATGTGTTGCTTAAATACTGTTTTCAACTTTGGATACATTACAATCTCTTGCAGTCTTATCACCTCATATTATTGTAACTGCCTTATTAATTTTCAATTGATTCACTGAAACTTTGTTTTACAGCTAGCCAGCCTATAAAAATCTTAATAAGAAGATAAAAGTGGAATATTGAAATTGGATAAAAACATAATTTATGCTTACCTGATAAATTCCTTTCTTCTGTTGTGTGATCAGTCCACGGGTCATCATTACTTCTGGGATATTATCTGCTCCCCTACAGGAAGTGCAAGAGGATTCACCCAGCAGAGTTGCTATATAGCTCCTCCCCTCTACGTCACCTCCAGTCATTCGACCAAAGACCAACGAGAAAGGAGAAGCCAAGGGTGTAGTGGTGACTGGAGTATAATTTAAAAAATATTTACCTGCCTTAAAAAACAGGGCGGGCCGTGGACTGATCACACAACAGAAGAAAGGAATTTATCAGGTAAGCATAAATTATGTTTTCTTCTGTTATGTGTGATCAGTCCACGGGTCATCATTACTTCTGGGATACCAATACCAAAGCAAAAGTACACGGATGACGGGAGGGATAGGCAGGCTCATTATACAGAAGGAACCACTGCCTGAAGAACCTTTCTCCCAAAAATAGCCTCCGAAGAAGCAAAAGTGTCAAATTTGTAAAATTTGGAAAAAGTATGAAGCGAAGACCAAGTTGCAGCCTTGCAAATCTGTTCAACAGAGGCCTCATTCTTAAAGGCCCAAGTGGAAGCCACAGCTCTAGTAGAATGAGCTGTAATTCTTTCAGGAGGCTGCTGTCCAGCAGTCTCATAGGCTAAACGAATTATGCTACGAAGCCAGAAGGAGAGAGAGGTAGCCGAAGCCTTATGACCTCTCCTCTGACCAGAGTACACGACAAACAGGGAAGACGTTTGTCGAAAATCCTTAGTTGCCTGCAAGTAGAACTTGAGGGCACGAACTACATCCAGATTGTGTAGAAGACGTTCCTTCTTTGAAGAAGGATTTGGACACAAGGATGGAACAACAATCTCTTGATTGATATTCCTGTTAGTGACTACCTTAGGTAAGAACCCAGGTTTAGTACGCAGAACTACCTTGTCTGAGTGAAAGATCAGATAAGGAGACTCACAATGTAAGGCTGATAACTCAGAGACTCTTCGAGCCGAGGAAATAGCCATTAAAAACAGAACTTTCCAAGATAACAATTTTATATCAATGGAATGAAGGGGTTCAAACGGAACACCCTGTAAAACGTTAAGAACTAAGTTTAAACTCCATGGCGGAGCAACAGTTTTAAACACAGGCTTGATCCTAGCTAAAGCCTGACAAAAGGCCTGGACGTCTGGATTTTCTGACAGACGCCTGTGTAACAAGATGGACAGAGCCGAGATCTGTCCCTTTAATGAGCTAGCCGATAAACCCTTTTCTAAACCTTCTTGTAGAAAGGACAATATCCTAGGAATCCTAACCTTACTCCAGGAGTAATCTTTGGATTCACACCAGTATAGGTATTTACGCCATATCTTATGGTAAATCCTTCTGGTAACAGGCTTCCTAGCCTGTATCAGGGTATCAATAACCGACTCAGAAAAACCACGTTTTGATAAAATCAAGCGTTCAATTTCCAAGCAGTCAGCTTCAGAGAAGTTAGATTTTGATGTTTGAATGGACCCTGTATCAGAAGGTCCTGTCTTAGAGGTAGAGACCAAGGCGGACAGGATGACATGTCCACTAGATCTGCATACCAAGTCCTGCGTGGCCATGCAGGCGCTATTAGAATCACTGATGCTCTCTCCTGTTTGATTTTGGCAATCAATCGAGGAAGCAGCGGGAAGGGTGGAAACACATAAGCCATCCCGAAGTTCCAAGGTGCTGTCAAAGCATCTATCAGAACCGCTCCCGGATCCCTGGATCTGGATCCGTAGCGAGGAAGTTTGGCGTTCTGGCGAGACGCCATGAGATCTATCTCTGGTTTGCCCCAATGTCGAAGTATTTGGGCAAAGACCTCCGGATGAAGTTCCCACTCCCCCGGATGAAAAGTCTGGCGACTCAAGAAATCCGCCTCCCAGTTCTCCACTCCCGGGATGTGGATTGCTGACAGGTGGCAAGAGTGAGACTCTGCCCAGCGAATTATCTTTGATACTTCCATCATTGCTAGGGAGCTTCTTGTCCCTCCTTGATGGTTGATGTACGCTACAGTCGTGATGTTGTCCGACTGAAACCTGATGAACCCCCGAGTTTTTAACTGGGGCCAAGTCAGAAGGGCATTGAGAACTGCTCTCAATTCCAGAATGTTTATTGGTAGGAGACTTTCCTCCTGACTCCATTGTCCCTGAGCCTTCAGAGAATTCCAGACAGCGCCCCAACCTAGTAGGCTGGCGTCTGTTGTTACAATTGTCCAGTCCGGCCTGCTGAATGGCATCCCCCTGGACAGATGTGGCCGAGAAAGCCACCATAGAAGAGAGTTTCTGGTCTCTTGATCCAGATTCAGAGTAGGGGACAAGTCTGAGTAATCCCCATTCCACTGACTTAGCATGCACAATTGCAGCGGTCTGAGATGTAGACGTGCAAAGGGAACTATGTCCATTGCTGCTACCATTAAGCCGATCACCTCCATGCATTGAGCTACTGACGGGAGTTGAATGGAATGAAGGACACGGCATGCATTTAGAAGCTTTGTTAATCTGTCTTCTGTCAGATAAATCTTCATTTCCACAGAATCTATAAGAGTCCCTAAGAATGGAACTCTTGTGAGAGGAAAAAGAGAACTCTTCTTTTCGTTCACTTTCCATCCATGCGACCTTAGAAATGCCAGAACTAACTCTGTATGAGACTTGGCAGTTTGAAAGCTTGAAGCTTGTATCAGAATGTCGTCTAGGTACGGAGCTACCGAAATTCCTCGCGGTCTTAGTACCGCCAGAAGGGCACCCAGAACCTTTGTGAAGATTCTTGGAGCCGTAGCCAATCCGAATGGAAGAGCTACAAACTGGTAATGCCTGTCTAAGAAGGCAAACCTTAGATACCGGTAATGATCTTTGTGAATCGGTATGTGAAGGTAAGCATCCTTTAAATCCACTGTGGTCATGTACTGACCCTTTTGGATCATGGGTAAGATTGTCCGAATAGTTTCCATTTTGAACGATGGAACTCTTAGGAATTTGTTTAGGATCTTTAAATCCAAGATTGGCCTGAAAGTTCCCTCTTTTTTGGGAACCACAAACAGGTTTGAGTAAAACCCTTGTCCTTGTTCCGACCGCGGAACCGGATGGATCACTCCCATTAATAACAGATGTTGTACACAGCGTAGAAACGCTTCTTTCTTTATCTGGTTTGTTGACAACCTTGACAGATGAAATCTCCCTCTTGGGGGAGAGAATTTGAAGTCTAGAAGGTATCCCTGAGATATGATCTCTAGCGCCCAGGGATCCTGAGCATCTCTTGCCCAAGCCTGGGCGAAGAGAGAGAGTCTGCCCCCCACTAGATCCGGTCCCGGATCGGGGGCCCTCGGTTCATGCTGTCTTTGGGGCAGCAGCAGGTTTCCTGGCCTGCTTGCCCTTGTTCCAGGACTGGTTAGGTTTCCAGCCTTGTCTGTAACGAGCAACAGCTCCTTCCTGTTTTGGTGCAGTGGAAGTTGGTGCTGCTCCTGCTTTGAAATTCCGAAAGGGACGAAAATTAGACTGTCTAGCCTTAGCTTTGGCTTTGTCTTGAGGCAGGGCGTGGCCCTTACCTCCTGTAATGTCAGCGATAATTTCTTTCAAACCGGGCCCAAATAAAGTTTGCCCCTTGAAAGGTATATTAAGTAATTTGGACTTAGAAGTTACATCAGCTGACCAGGATTTTAGCCACAGCGCCCTACGTGCCTGAATGGCGAATCCTGAATTCTTAGCCGTAAGTTTGGTTAAATGTACTACGGCCTCCGAAATGAATGAATTAGCTAGTTTAAGGACTCTAAGCCTGTCCGTAATGTCGTCCAGCGTAGCTGAACTAAGGTTCTCTTCCAGAGACTCAATCCAAAATGCTGCCGCAGCCGTAATCGGCGCGATGCATGCAAGGGGTTGCAATATAAAACCTTGTTGAACAAACATTTTCTTAAGGTAACCCTCTAATTTTTTATCCATTGGATCTGAAAAAGCACAGCTATCCTCCACCGGGATAGTGGTACGCTTAGCTAAAGTAGAAACTGCTCCCTCCACCTTAGGGACCGTTTGCCATAAGTCCCGTGTGGTGGCGTCTATTGGAAACATCTTTCTAAATATTGGAGGGGGTGAGAACGGCACACCGGGTCTATCCCACTCCTTAGTAACAATTTCAGTTAGTCTCTTAGGTATAGGAAAAACGTCAGTACTCGCCGGTACCGCAAAGTATTTATCCAACCTACACAATTTCTCTGGTATTGCAACAGTGTTACAATCATTAAGAGCCGCTAAAACCTCCCCTAGTAATACACGGAGGTTCTCCAATTTAAATTTAAAATTTGAAATATCTGAATCCAATCTGTTTGGATCAGAACCGTCACCCACAGAATGAAGCTCTCCGTCCTCATGCTCTGCAAGCTGTGACGCAGTATCAGACATGGCCCTAGTATTATCAGCGCACTCTGTTCTCACCCCAGAGTGATCACGCTTGCCTCTTAGTTCTGGTAATTTAGCCAAAACTTCGGTCATAACAGTAGCCATATCTTGTAATGTTATCTGTAATGGCCGCCCAGATGTACTAGGCGCCACAATATCACGCACCTCCCGGGCGGGAGATGCAGGTACTGACACGTGAGGCGAGTTAGTCGGCATAACTCTCCCCTCGCTGTTTGGTGAAATTTGTTCAATTTGTACAGATTGGCTTTTATTTAAAGTAGCATCAATACAGTTAGTACATAAATTTCTATTGGGCTCCACCTTGGCATTGGAACAAATGACACAGGTATCTTCCTCTGAATCAGACATGTTTAACACACTAGCAATAAACTTGCAACTTGGTTACAATCTTATTTAACAAAAACGTACTGTGCCTCAAAGAAGCACTAAACGATTAAATGACAGTTGAAATAATGAACTGAAAAAACAGTTATAGCATCAATCCTTAAAAAACAACACAACTTTTAGCAAAGGTTTGTTCCCATTAGTAAAGTAACAATAATTAAATTTGAAGCATAAAAATTACAGAGCAACGTTTTTAATCACAGTCAATATATAAGTCTCACAGCTCTGCTGAGAGAATCTACCTCCCTCCAAAGAAGTTTGAAGACCCCTGAGTTCTGTTAGAGATGAACCGGATCATGCAGGAAATACAAGAGTAACTGACTGGAAATTTTTGATGCGTAGCAAAGAGCGCCAAAAACGGCCCCTCCCCCTCACACACAGCAGTGAGAGAGAAACGAAACTGTCACAATTAAAACAAGCAACTGCCAAGTGGAAAAATAATGCCCAAACATTTATTCACTCAGTACCTCAGAAAATGCAAACGATTCTACATTCCAGCAAAAACGTTTAACATAATAAATACCTATCAAAAGGTTTAATGTACTTTTAACAGAGTAATTCCAGTGAAATACCATCCCCAGAATACTGAAGTGTAGAGTATACATACATGTCATTATAACGGTATGGCAGGATTTTCTCATCAATTCCATTCAGAAAATAAAAACTGCTACATACCTCAATGCAGATTCATCTGCCCGCTGTCCCCTGATCTGAAGCTTTTACCTCCCTCAGATGGCCGAGAAACAGCAATATGATCTTAACTACTCCGGTTAAAATCATAGTAAAAACTCTGGTAGATTCTTCTTCAAACTCTGCCAGAGAGGCAATAACACGCTCCGGTGCTATTGTAAAATAACAAACTTTTGATTGAAGTTATAAAAGCTAAGTATAATCACCATAGTCCTCTCACACATCCTATCTAGTCGTTGGGTGCAAGAGAATGACTGGAGGTGACGTAGAGGGGAGGAGCTATATAGCAACTCTGCTGGGTGAATCCTCTTGCACTTCCTGTAGGGGAGCAGATAATATCCCAGAAGTAATGATGACCCGTGGACTGATCACACATAACAGAAGAAAATCATCTACTGAAATATCCATGGTAAATCTAACTGCAATTACATTTTAAATAGTTTGAAGCTGTGTGTGCATTTGTGTGTATGTAAGATTGCATTATGGAATATTCTTCAATTCGGTTATAAAATATTATTTACATAAGAATGTGAATAAACACATAAAAACCTCTTTTTTATTTTCTTAAAACTGGATTAAAATATTACTATGATATTAACATAACAGTGTTGAAGGAGAAGTCATTGTAAAAACTTTAAAAGTTATGTTTAAATCATTTGTTTATTATATTTTATATTTTTCAGTATTTCTGTCTGTCCTTATATATAAATGTAGTTTAGACAAATGGGGTAGAGTCCAATCTTTCTGATCTTGTTAATAATCCATTTTCTGTTCTCAATCCATGTTTTTCAAGTATGGATCAATCACAATACAAATTTTTGTCCATATGTAAACAGATGTTGGAAAAAGCACCCATATAATGCTTTGACAGCATCTTCTTCATTGATTAAAATCCTTCTGAACACATCTTGACCTCAAAATGGAAACATCAAATTTAATACAAAAAGGCACTTGATAAATGAACAACAAACCCCATATATATAGACATTAAATTATAACTATATCAGTGATCTATATGCACATGCTTGAATATGAAAAAGTAGATTGTCCTGCCAATGCTAATGAATGCCACAGCCACTTTGATGATGATCAAACTGAGACAAATATCAAACAATTAAATACTTCATTACCATTAATTTAGTGTAAAAATAAGAAATGAACATATCTACTTTATGTCTTTACTTTCTAAATCCATAATAATAACAATATCAATTTATACATATCAGGAATGGACAGTAAAAAAAAAAAACATATTAACAAAATACAACACTCTATCCCATTGCAACACACAAACATGAAATAAATCAAAGAAAGGTCTGTATGTCTTTGAAATTTTGATGAGGAGATATTGAGTCTGGAATGCAGAGAGAGAAAAGAATATAAGGAGAGGAGAGAATGTTGGACTAACAGAATGAAGATGCTTACAAAACAAAACAAGTTTATCTTATCCGCTAAGCACTCTGAGAAGGTATACCGTGATTCTCTCACACACGGTTGTAATACAGTACCAAAGAAAAAGAGGTTGTGTTGAGTGGGTGCTCTGGTGGGAGCTAGAGGATGTTAATTGGCAATAATCAGATGGTAAAAAATCAGATGTATAGAAAAGAATATTTAATTCATATGATATACGTAAAACCAAAAAAGTGTATGTGACAAAAACAAAAAATTGTCAGAATATGTGTAAGAAATGTTGTGGCCACAACTATAAAACAAATTTGATCCAAGAAGATACATATACAGTACACATACAAATGAGCTGCAGTTTAAAATGTAATTGAACACGATTAATAAGTGAAATTGTAGCATAACTCTGTGACTCAAAACTGTTAAAATTAAGAAGTGTTGAGGTCGATATATTCTCTTCTAGTAAATCTATATTACGTTCCATACATTAATCGTGTTCGATTACATTTTAAACTGCAGCTCGTTTTTATGTGTACTGTATATGTATTTTCTTGGATCAAATTTGTTTTATAGCTGTGGCCTCAACATTTTTTACGCATATTATGACAATTATTTTATTTGTCATACACACTTCTTTGATTTTACATATTTCATATGAATTAAATATTCTTTTCTATACATCTGATTTTTTACAATCTTATTATTGCCAATTAACATCCTCTAACTCCCACCAGAGCACCACTCAACACAACCCCTTTTTCTTTGCAACAGAATGAAGATGAATGGCATGATCAGTTGGTGAGAGCTACGGTTAATGAAAGAGTGCATGAGGGTGACACTTACCATGAGAGAGTGCATGGGAGGCATGGACAGCTATTGAGTGCAGCAGAGAATGGGAGCTTCCGGGCACAGAAGAGATAGGGGTTTTACTTTAGAGCTTGAGGTAAGTTGAACTAATAGAGAGGTATTTCTTAACAACCTATGGCAGGTATTGCCTACTGTACTGGATACCATAGATTGCACCCATGTGGCATATAGATAAAGAGGCCATATACAGGAACCACAAGCAATTTTACTCTTTCTATGTGAAAGTTATTTGTGGCCATTCCATGCACATGCAGAGTGTCAATTAACCATTTCCTGGAAGACAGGTTTGAATCCGTAGAATTCCCTAAAGGGTCGTTGCTGGGTAAGTCTCCTTATAAAGACAAATCCAAGTAGATGTCTGTGTATAAAACATAGCTTTTATTACCATTTGTTAAAAAATTGTTTTCATTGTGGTAGTCAGCAAACGTGAATTCAAGCCTACGCTTTTCATACCTGTCCTCGATACTTTGTCAGGGCTCCTCTACATGAGGCCTCTCAGTCACTAGCAACACAAGACACATTCAATGCTTTGACTAGCATTCCTTTTCCTCACAAAGCATCATAGATCTATCTGTGCTAACACCTGCACTCCATATATCCTTTCAATACTTGCAAGCATATGGTCACCTTTTTAATTCATCACAACCTCAACTGGCACCTTCAGCCACCATCTATCATACTAATTTACATGCACATGGTTTACTGCTCATCTGTCATGCTGCTCGGTGCATCGCTCTGGCTATTCCCAGGGATGTAGTGGTTCCTCTGAGCGTGCAACAATGATGTAATTGTCGCACGTCTCCTCCTTCCTGATGCCAGATCTGGAGCTATGGTGCGAATCCTGCGCCTTTGTAAGTCTCTCATTTTCTAACTACCTCTGCCCAAGTATAGGTGTTTCTTCATGTGCTCCTGGGTGCTGTATTTCTGTATTCTGGATTACTTTTACGTTATTGAACTCTGATTGTCTGACTACTCTGCCTTCTTAACCCCTGAACTACTGGATTGCTTTTGCTGTTGTTGAACTCTGCTTGTCTGACCATTTTGCCTGCTAAACCCCTGAACTACTGGATTGTTATCCTGTTGATGAACTCTGCTTGTTTAACCTTTCTGCCTGCTTTACCCCTGAACTACTGGATTGCTATACTGTTGATTAACTCTGCTTGTCTGCCTATTCTGCCTTCCTGATTCCCTTTTTGTTGCTGACTCCTGCCTGTTCCTGGTCCTTCTGTTGGTTTACCCCTGAACTGCTATACTGCTGGATTGCCTTCCTGTTGCCGCTAAGGACGACCCTGCCTACTGGGAGTACTGCTTACCTCATTTTACAAACTCTCTCTGCTTTGGGGTATTCCCTATCATTCCACTTGACGCTGGGATAAGAAGACTACTGGCCAAGTTTGATCTGATAGAGGAATATCCCACGAGCATTACATCATCAACCAACAGTTGTCCTTTGCATCCAAGGTGCTGTCTGGGGACTGTCTGATTCTGCTGAACATATCATTCTAACTCTACATAACAGATATGGCCTAACACTGCATGCCCCTCCCCTAGGTGATGCATGACCTGACTGGAGTCACTTATCACCCACATTCCTAGTCCAATGGAGAGAGTCTATAATGAGTTTGTTGGGTTCTTAAATTGTGGGTTTAAGGGTTTAAATAATTCCAATGTGACCTTGTTCTACTCCCCCAAAATTCATAATCATGGCTTATTGCTGTTAACCTGGCATAACACAACCTGGCACAGCATAATAGTCTTCTGGATAGGATTGTGGTGAAGTTGCCAGATACTCTTGGTGGGCATAGGGAGATTACAATGGGCAGCCAGGTTTAAGGCAACTTTATGTGTTAATTCTTCCAATTTACATATCAACACCTTTAAGTATCGACAATTGTATTTCACATGTGAAAAAGACTGTGGGCAGTATGAGATTCAAATGTGAAATGTTTAATTAGACATTGTAAAAAAACCACTTGTATTTATGAACTGTTACTAAACTCTTTAACTTTGGAGCCATTTCCACTCCTGTGCTGAGTTATTTTGGCATTTTAGATGCTACTCATTTTTAAGCCTATAGGCTATATATAAATTAGGATCTTTGGGTATATTTAACCCTTAACAACAGCTATGCACTTAAGAACAAGTGCCTAGAGAACTCCTCATTAAAAATAATGTATTGTAAAATTTAAATAAAAAATATTGCAAAGAATGGTGTGTGTGTTTTTTTTTTTTTTCTAACATTTTTAATCAAAATATAAAAGGGTTATCCTAATATAAGTTAGGGCCTTTTGGTATATTTACCACTTAATAAGTTATTTCCTTAAATGGATACTAAAATCTAAATTAAAATTTCATAATTCAGATAGGGAATATCATTTTGAACAACTTTCAAATTTACTTTTATCATCAAATTTGCTTTGTTTTCTTGGTATGCCTAGTTGAAAACTAAACCTAGGAAGGCTCATATACTAATTTCTAAACCCTTAGAGGCTGCCTCTTATCTAAATGGATTTGGCAGTTTTCCATAGCTAAAGGGCGTTAGTTCATGTGTTTCATATAAATTACATTGTCCTCATGCACGTGAACTTATTTAAGAGTCAGCACTAATTGACTAAAATGCAAGTCTGTCAAAAGATCTGAGATAAGGAGGCAGTCTGCAGAAGTTTTGATACAAGGTAATTACAGAGGTAAAAAGTACATTTCTATAACAGTGTTGGTTATTCAAAACTGGGGAATGGCAAATAAAGGGATTATCTTTCTTTTTAAACAATAAACTTTTGTTATTTACTATCCCTTTAAGGACATTGGCTGTGTCTTGGGCTGTCACAGAGAGGGTCTCAAACTGTCACAGAGTGTGTCTCAGGCTGTGACATAGATGGTCTAAGCTTGCACCTTCATTAGTGAACTCACATTCACAAAGGCATGTTCATGTTTAGAACTTCAAAAATGTATTCACAAGCACTTTGAAATGCACTGTCATGACTGTGTTTGTACTTAGAAAGCATGGAGACATGTTCCCTATAAAAATGGTCCCAAATGAATGATACAATGTTTATTGTAGTGGGTTTACACTTTACAGCTTAAGTACTGTTAATATCCATGTATTCAACGATATTACAAGTCCTTTTTAATAGTAACCCTTAGTTGCTTTGTAGCAGTTTAGTTATGAGTTTTATGTAACAGTTTTGTAGTGTAAAACTCATAACTACTGCTCTCAGATTGCGAAAACGGATTGTGTCGGTACAGGGTGCAACGCAAGCTTTTTAGCCTCACTGCAAAACTTGTAATGGCAGCGCTATGGAAGTCCCATGAAAAAACTTAATTTTTACTTGTGTGGGACTGACGTTGCATTACAAGCTAAAAGGCTTGGGGTATAGATATACCGACAAGACTTGTAATGGCTGCTGTGCTGTTTTAACCATTTATTCAGTGATAAAACACAAATGCACAACTCGTAATCTACCTGTAAATTTGGCAAAAGAAACTGGAGTGTCATTTACACATACATCTTTTTTTATTTTATGTTTCAGTCAGTTTGCAAATGGTGAATCATCAGAAATGATTGAGATCACATAAGGTAACTGTTTTGGACTTTGGTCTATATCTTGTCTACTTCTGATTTGTTGACCATTTGAAATGGCAGAATCTGCATGAGAGGAAACAGGCAAAGGTACGCAGCATTATGATGTGTACATCCAATTGCAACTGTCAATAGCAAACTGTTCAACAAAGTGCACACATCCTCAGATAAGGTTTACTAATACATAACATAATATGCCACTTAGCTTCAAACTGTGGTAAAAACTGTTAAGATTACAAAGGAGGAGGACCTTTTATAGATGTATAGAGATGCACCATCTTAACAAACTTTTTTTGAAGAGACTTCTTCAATGTTCTGAATGTTTCCCCCCCCCCAAACAAAAATACTGTTGATCATTAAAGGGCACTAAAGTTCAAATTACATTTTCATAATTCAGAAAGAACATGCAGTTTTAAGACACTTTTCAATTTACTTCCATTACCAAACGTTGCACAATTTTTTATGCTTATTTTCTGAGGCACTAGTTACTACTGATCATGTGCACACATTTACAGTATATACATATACTAGCCTGTGATTGGCTGGTGGCTATCACATGATACATGGCACCCAGCAAATGTAAAAAAAAATGGTCAGAAAAAAATGGAATGCTTTTTTGAAATTCAGTGTTTCAATGTCTTTTTTATTATACACCCATTAATTATGCTATCCTAGTGTATTTATTAATCCTTTAAGTTAGTGATCTCAGTACATAGAAAATGTGCCCATATTCATACAGAATGAGGAAGATGCTGCCTATTTGTAACTAGAAACCAATGGCACTACTTCACTTAATTATAGGAACCTGCCTTTATTTTAATGTTAACTTATAGTGATAACAAAAAGTTAATGCTAGGCAGTGATGCTATGTGTCTATCTCCAATACCATACTTATAGTCCTCAGACAAAAAATAAGAATTCTTATATTATACTTTGAGTTCTGAAAATAATTGTATTGATATGTGATCATGTGTGTGGGTCACGTTGTTTAAAACATAACCTTCATTTACATATTAAAAAGGGATTGCTGTAATTAATTAAAAACATTGGCTTAAAGGGACAGTCAACACCAGAATATGTGTTGTTTGAAAAGATTGATAAACCCTTTATTACCCATTCCTCAGTTAATATACTTTTTACCTCTGTGATTAACTTGTATCTAAGCATCTTCTGACAGCCCCCTGATCACATGACATTTTATTTATTATCTATTGACTTTCATTTTAGCCAATTAGTGCAGTGTCTGCCACAACCCACAGGCATAATCACAATGTTATCTAATGGTTTACATGAACTAGCTCTCCCCTGTTGTGAAAAACAAATAAAAAAGCATGTGATAAGAGGCGGCCTTTAAGGGCTTAAAAATTATCATATGAGCCTTCCTAGGTTCCTATTCAACTCAGAATACCAAGAGAACAAAGCAAAATTGGTGATAAAAGTAAATTGGAAAGTTGTTTAAAATTGCATGCCCTATTTGAAACATGAAAGTATTTTTTGGACTTGACTGTCCCTTTAAGCAATGTTGTCTGTAGCAATACTGTCTTTCACACTATACATTATTTTAACCTCTAAGCTACAAAATACTTGACATGTATTACTAATCATTGTCAAAAAGAATACTGGTTAAAGGGATATGAAACTCAAACAAATTATTTTGTGATTCAGATGAAGCAAACCATTTTAAAAAATGTATCAAATTTACTTCTATTATCAAATGTACTTTGTTCCCATGATATTCTGTGATGAATAGATAGCAAGGGAGGCACCTGGAGCACTACATAGCAGTAAATAGTGTTGCAATCTTGTGCTCTTGCAAATGAATAACATTCTTGCAATAAGCTGCCATACAGCACTTCAGAAATGGGCCAGCTCCTAAGCATAAGAATAATTGATAATAGAATTGGAAAATTGTTTGAAATTGCATGATCTATCTGAATCATAAAAAAAAAATAATGTTGGGTTTTATATCCCTTTAATTCTATCCACCTATGGGAAATGCAACATTATTCAATCAGCTTGTTAAATTCAATTACTATTGTTTCAAAACTATTTGCACTGTTTTAAAGCCAAGTAACTCATTTATATTTTTTGACAAATATTTATAGATATCTTATAATGCTTCCATCAAGCTCCTTCAATGTAGAACTAGTTGCATATTATTGCTATATCTCCATTTACTGTTATTCTCAAGTTCTGTGAAATAAATCTCGTAGCCAGCACTCTGATTGTTACTACTCTTATTATTTATAAATATCACGCAGCCATTACTGCTTAGCCATTTGAAAACATTGCTGGAGGCACTCATTACCCTCCCCACCTTCCCCTGACATGGTTTACTTATCTGACAAAGCTTTTAATTCATTGGTACAACAATTTTTTATATGTAAATAAAGGTTTTGTCTTAAACAACACGAGAACCACACAAATGATTTATAGGGGAGGGAGATGCTTCATCTAGTCACAGGTTTTCCCTAAAGGCCTAAATATTAATGGTGAGCCTGGAAAACACAACAGGTTTTAATTATCAAGAAGAATTTATAATAAACTCTGTGTTCTTGAGGGGGGCTGTGATGTTTAAGAAAATGTCAAGCACTTCGTGTTTGAATCAGTGTCAGCGTCTTCTTGTGGACTTTGCCTTTGGGGAGCTTCCCCTTTCTGTGGATTGGCTATTTGTAATAAGGGGAAAAGAAAAAGATCATGTAAGTATGTAAGGGCTATGAAACCCAAATGATTCTGATAGAGCATGTGATTGTAAACAACATTCTAATTTAATTCTATTATCAATTTTTCTTTGTTCCTCTTGGTATCTTTTGTCGAAAAGCAGGGACATATTCTTAGGAACTGGCCTGTTTCTGGAGCAATATATGGCAGCGGTTTTGCAAGAATGTTACCCATTTGTAAGAACACTAGATGGCAGCACTATTTCCCACCATGTAGTGCCTCCAGATCTATGTCATTAACACAGAATATCATGGGAACAAAGCAAATTTGACTATAGAACTGGAAGTTGTTGTTTTTTAAATGTTATGCTCTGTCTGAATCACAAAATAAAAATGTTGGGTTTCATATTACTTTAAATTCAGACACTTACACTTCTTTAATTGTTGTCACTTTTCTTGTCTAACAGCAAATGATGCAGCAAATGATGTTTTCAGTGACACATGCTGTAATTAATATACAACTGGTGAGCTGACATGATGTAATCTTGTGTAGGTGAAGTGTTTTGCATTTTGGCCTCTTTGGGTCTGTTGTTCCATTCTGCAGGATACAACATAGAAAATGTATGTAAATGCTTGTACATTATAAGCCAGATTACAAGTGGAGCGCTGACAATAAGGGGTTTGCACTCATCAGGTTTACCACTGGTATTACAAGTTGAAAGTAAACACGATCATTTGAGCGCAATCGCGATTTACACTAGAATGATTATCGTGTCCTCAGAGCTTTGGTTAACTGTTTCGCAAAACCAAAAAGTGTCACAAAGTGTGAAAAAAATTAATTATATATATATATATATATATATATATATATATATATATATATATATATATATATATATATATATATATATATACAGGGAGTGCAGAATTATTAGGCAAATGAGTATTTTGACCACATCATCCTCTTTATGCATGTTGTCTTACTCCAAGCTGTATAGGCTCGAAAGCCTACTACCAATTAAGCATATTAGGTGATGTGCATCTCTGTAATGAGAAGGGGTGTGGTCTAATGACATCAACACCCTATATCAGGTGTGCATAATTATTAGGCAACTTCCTTTCCTTTGGCAAAATGGGTCAAAGAAGGACTTGACAGGCTCAGAAAAGTCAAAAATAGTGAGATATCTTGCAGAGGGATGCAGCACTCTTAAAATTGCAAAGCTTCTGAAGCGTGATCATCGAACAATCAAGCGTTTCATTCAAAATAGTCAACAGGGTCGCAAGAAGCGTGTGGAAAAACCAAGGCGCAAAATAACTGCCCATGAACTGAGAAAAGTCAAGCGTGCAGCTGCCAAGATGCCACTTGCCACCAGTTTGGCCATATTTCAGAGCTGCAACATCACTGGAGTGCCCAAAAGCACAAGGTGTGCAATACTCAGAGACATGGCCAAGGTAAGAAAGGCTGAAAGACGACCACCACTGAACAAGACACACAAGCTGAAACGTCAAGACTGGGCCAATAAATATCTCAAGACTCATTTTTCTAAGGTTTTATGGACTGATGAAATGAGAGTGAGTCTTGATGGGCCAGATGGATGGGCCCGTGGCTGGATTGGTAAAGGGCAGAGAGCTCCAGTCCGACTCAGACGCCAGCAAGGTGGAGGTGGATTACTGGTTTGGGCTGGTATCATCAAAGATGAATTTGTGGGGCCTTTTCGGGTTGAGGATGGAGTCAAGCTCAACTCCCAGTCCTACTGCCAGTTTCTGGAAGACACCTTCTTCAAGCAGTGGTACAGGAAGAAGTCTGCATCCTTCAAGAAAAACATGATTTTCATGCAGGACAATGCTCCATCACACGCGTCCAAATACTTCACAGCGTGGCTGGCAAGAAAGGGTATAAAAGAAGAAAATCTAATGACATGGCCTCCTTCTTCACCTGATCTGAACCCCATTGAGAACCTGTGGTCCATCATCAAATGTGAGATTTACAAGGAGGGAAAACAGTACACCTCTCTGTACAGTGTCTGGAAGGCTGTGGTTGCTGCTGCACGCAATGTTGATGGTGAACAGATCAAAACACTGACAGAATCCATGGATGGCAGGCTTTTGAGTGTCCTTGCAAAGAAAGGTGGCTATATTGGTCACTGATTTGTTTTTGTTTTGTTTTTGAATGTCAGAAATGTATATTTGTGAATGTTGAGATGTTATATTGGTTTCACTGGTAAAAATAAATAATTGAAATGGGTATATATTTGTTTTTTGTTAAGTTGCCTAATAATTATGCACAGTAATAGTCACCTGCACACACAGATATCCCCCTAAAATAGCTATAACTAAAAACAAACTAAAAACTACTTCCAAAACTATTCAGCTTTGATATTAATGAGTTTTTTGGGTTCATTGAGAACATGGTTGTTGTTCAATAATAAAATTAATCCTCAAAAATACAACTTGCCTAATAATTCTGCACTCCCTGTATATATATATGGAAAAATGTATTTAATGAATAAATAGAACATATTATTTTATTTGAAGAACATTAGAATGTGAAATACTAATATTTTCATGTCGGGTTAGGGAACTTGAAAATATGCGAGTAGGGTGTTATTTTTCCCACACTTTTTTTGCTTCATTGACTCTATGGGGGAAAATGTTAATGCACGCGCAATATTCTAAGTTCGGCTTTTTACGCTCATCGGTTAAGTGCAAGAAATAACTTTTTATTTTTAACTTATAATAAGAGTGCAAACCAACCCGTGCAAAAAACTTACTTCTAGCGCAGTTAACTCTCGAAGGCATTTATGTGCAGTCACCAATCAGTAAGCAAGGTCCCAGTAATGCATTGCTGTTCTAGACCCTACCTAGGTATGCTTTTAAACAAGGAATACCAAGAGAATAAAGCAAATTAGATTTTGTTTTAATTGCATTCTCTATCAGAATCATGAAAGAAAAGCTTTAATATATTATTCTTTTAATAGTCTGATTATATTCATTCCTGCCAAAAAGGGCTTTGATATTTAATTCATAAAAGGTGTTTTGGTGTTGAATGATATTAATAAAATAATTAAGCACCTATGCTAAAAGGATTGTCACAATACAACTATATTATAAAGTGATCTGTATTAAAATCAGGATTATTGGGGAAATGTTTTAACAGGCTGAAATCAGTGTTTGAAGGTAATATAGTTAAGGGACATTTTACTAAACTTCAAAGTGAGGGGTGATGCTTATCCGACAAAGGCAATACCTGCATTGAAGGTATAATGTAAGTGATCCATTTAGACAGTATTGAATGACATTACAATACAACCTCTTTAGTTACAATACAATAGTGAATCTAGGACATGATTAAGAAAACCTATAGTAGCTGGCGAATTGTGGGTACATGGCACATATACATATACAGTGTGCTATTTGTGCTATTTGTCTGTATTATAATGTAAAATACTATGTCATATAAAAATAAACGTGTTCTTAACTTTTGGCGCGTTCTTTTATTTTAGGAAGTATATTTCATGTACAGGATATTAATATCCCAAAGAAGACAGTAGCCCCAGTTTTTTGATTTCACCAAATTGAATATTTTAATATATAGGTGTCCCATGGGTGTTCCATTGGAGCTATCTGTATATTAATAGGAAAACATTGCCACAAGTTTCTAATAATGTAATTTATATCTGCCAGCACAGGTGCAGCTTTTCACCCTTTTTAGTTTTGAGATTTGTAATTGTAAGAAATCTGCTGAATGTACAGTAAAACTTGAACAGTTACTAAACAGAAATCATTTTTACTTTTAGTGAATGCACAGTCTTTGCTTTGCAAATCCCTACTGTTTTCTATGGAAGGCACATCGCCACTCATCTGGAGAGAAAAGGTCAGATCACTTTTTTATTACATATGACCCAGTGCAAGGATAGCAAGACTGTCGAGACAGAAATATACATTTCTCGCAGATCTGACAATCCTTTTAACATCGTGCCTAAAAAAAAAACAGATTAAAGGGACACAATCACTTGAAAGTGATGCAGCATAACTGTAAAAAGCTGACATGAAAGAAAAAAACATCTCTATATAAAAAGGGAATATATTTTACCTAAAAATTTCTTCAGCTCACCAGAGTAAGCGCTCTGTGAACAGTTACACTTCAGCTTCTGTCCAGCTGCCACTTGAAAAATAGAAGACAAAAAAGCCAATCTGCATCAGCAGTGCTGAGGTCATGCTTTGATTTGCTGTGATCTCATGAGATTTCAATGAAATCTTGTGAGATTTTATAACAAACGTCCTTAATCTAAATAGGATAATAACATGCCAAGATGCACACTCCTTTACAAGTCCTGGGACTTGCATCCTCATTTGCTGCTTTAAGTCTCTTTACAGTGGGGTGTGATTACTTAGGACATTTTTGAGGTAAAACACCTTCCTTTTGTACAAAGACATGTTCATGTGATATTTTCTAGTCAGCTTTTTACTGCTATGCTGCATCACTTTCAAGTGCTACAACATTTGGGTATTGCAGGTCCCTTTAAAATCTGAATTAACATACTGTATATAGGTTCACTTTATGTGAAGTGTAACGATGCAATTTAGAATTTAGCATATTTAGTTAAAGTAAGGTATTTTTCATGAAATGATTTACTAAAGCAAAAATAAGATATATGGTACTTGATAGGCATGCATAGACATTTCACACTAATAATTTGCCACTGGACTACGTTATCTACTGTTTGGGTCATCTTCATGGGGTCATTCGGATTCAGATGGATTCTGACAACTTTATTTGCTCATTTACAAAGTTTTGTTAACCCTTTATTTCCTATTGGGAACATTTTCAGGACAGTTAAAAGCAGCAACTAGTGCAACTGTTAAAAGCCAGCAGCAGCACAAAAAATATTTATTTTTGTTTAAAAGTTTTTTTTTTAATTGCTTTAGGATTGTCAAGAGTTAAAGCAAAGTGTAAACGTGATTACGAAATTACGGTGCTCTTTACTCTCAAATCCATATTACTATTGGCAGACTGTTAAAATTACTGCAAATTTGTTTGCTCAAACTCACTGTAATTTACTCTCCATATTTTCTACAGGTAGCATAGTGTGGTAATATGTGCTCATATTACAAGTTGAAAGTAAATGTGATCGTGCAAATGCAATCGCATTTCCTGCTCAAACTATTTAGATTGTGTAAGGAGTTTGTCTGGATGAAAACATTGAAATAAACTTAACTATGAACCCCTAAACCACCATCCCCACATAGAAAACTACCTATTTACACTATTAACCCCTAAAGCACCACAGACCCCATTGCAAAGTAAGCTTTTACACTGTTAACCCCTAAACTGCCAGACCCCCACATCGCAAAGGCTCCACTACACTATGCACCCCTAAACCATCAGCCCCCTCATAGCAAACTATCTATGTACACTATAAACAGCCACACCCCACATAACAAGCTAAAACTTTACACTATTAACCCCATAAACTGCCACACCCCACATCGCAAGGTAAAATCCTACACTTTTAGCCCCTAAACCGCCAGCCCTCCAACACAAGATAACCCAATAACATCTAAAAAAAAAATCTAAAAAAAAAAAGAAATGCAAGGTTATAACTATATAAAAGGGTACCTCACATTCTAAATTCAGTGTGCGACCACATGAAGAGGACATCCGTGTTAAAGTTCTAAAGAAGAAGACCACCGCTGCCGCCGCCAGGATGAACATAAGAAGATGGACCACCGCTGGGATGAAGAAGTACCACTGCCAGGATGAAGAGAAAGTGCTGCCATCATCAGGGCACTTTTTATATTAGTGCAAGTGCAATAATTTTTTACTTTCAACTCGTAATACCAGCGCAACACAACGCGTGCAAAAGGCTTAACGCTTGCACAGTTAGCACTCTAGCAAAAACGCTAATTAGTGCTCCACTTGTAATCTAGCCCTTAATATATAAAATATATATGTAAATATTAGGTACTGCATTAATCTGCTATACCTTTATTTATAAAGGTAATTAGGCATGTATACACCTCTTACGTAATGCTATATCACAGCTAAAAGTTAGCGTTAAGCAGAAGCAGCAATTGTACACCTGGAGGTTCATGCTAGACCATTAACTTAATAGTCTCAATTTTTAAATCTACTACCCCACAACTGAGTTCACGAACTCAGAGGTTGTGGCTGTCAAACAACAAGGGTTTTTTGTGCAATGTTAAACTCTGTTAGCCAACCCCACTTGGAAGTACCCAAAGTTGTGCAGAAAGGTTCTCTGTTTGGGAATCTTCTCAGTACAGATGTTAACACGTGGGGCCAATATATCATATTTAATTATGTATTTTTACAACTATATTTCACCATATTTCCTCTTTAAAATAATACATTTCTGAAACATAGATATTACAGGTACCTTAAAGGACCAGTCAACACATTAGATTTGCATAATCAACAAATGCAAGATAACAAGACAATGCAATAGCACTTAGTCTGAACTTCAAATGAGTAGTAGATTTTTTTTATAACAAATTTCAAAAATATGTATATTTCCACTCCCCTTGTACCATGTGATAGCAATCAGCCAATCACAAATGCATATACGTATAGCCTGTGAATTCTTGCACATGCTCAGTAGGATCTGGTGACTCAAAAAGTGAAAATATAAAAGACTGTGCACATTTTTTTTAATGGAAGTAAATTGGAAAGTTGTTTAAAATTACATGCTGTATCTGAATCATGAAAATTGTATTTAACCTGAGTGTCCCTTTAAGCACCATGTATACTGTACTTTTCCTTTATTACTCTGTAAAGTACAAATCAAATTAGCGCAATTACAGCAAAGGAGTCTAAATCCAGTCCTTGAGTGCCTCAAAGAAGTCAATTTTCACTATCAATTTCTCTTGTCACTTTGATCAACCAAGAGATTATATCAGTCTTGCCCTAGTAGAGTGATTATATAATCTTAGCCTTTTTTGTGGCCCTGAGAGCCAGATTTGAACAGCTCTGCAGTATTGCATTATTGCCAGTGCTACCAAAGAAAGAACAAATGAGAAATCTTTATATTTCATACTTTTTTTAACTGCTCTTCTCTCTCTTGCTTGTTACACAATAGAACAAAATAAATACATTGGAAGAATTACAGTACAGTATAATTTGCTACCAGGAGAGCTCACAGAGTAACTTGTTAGATCTTGTGATTGAAAAGTCATTGCCTCTGTAATGTAACAACTGAGAATAATATGTCACTTAAACTTTCTCCTTGTCTTCTAAATGTTGTTTTAGAGATTATCTATTTCTCTGTCAGTACCCTTACGTATATTTATATTTTGTGCTTTATGAATTGTTATACACATTCAATAAGTAGTCATACTGAAACTAAACTTCTTGTTTAAATTGAAGGATTATCTTTAGGGTAAAAAATGTTTATGTTCCTAATATTTAAGGGGAATTTGTACTCAACATACACAACGCTCATTTTTGTTTATTAAAACAATTATGTTTCTGTTAAAATGACAGTAAACACCTTGATAATTTAACCTTTTAAAGCCGTTATGACGTTCTATTCCGTCATAATTAGACTGGGCTTTAAAGCCGTTATGACGGAATAGAACGTCATAACTAACGGCTGTCCTGAAGCCTTCTGTGCTTCAAGGATTTAATCGCGGTCTGGAGGGCGTTCCTAGGATTGTAGGGACTCCCCCCAGATGCGATCCAATAATTGAAATCTCGCGATGGTATGCAAGATCGCGTAGTTTCAATTTGTCTACATCGGAACAGTTGTTCCGATGTAGGCACTTTTACCCTGTCATGAAAGGGTCAATATAAAATGTTTAGTAAAACAACTTTCAATATACTTTCATAATATATTTTGCCCCTTTTCATGTAAATTAGTTTTGAAAGTTGTGGATTTTCTAATTATAACACCTTGACTCTTCAAGGCCAACCCTTCTTTAAATGGATATGAAACTCAAATGTTGTCTTTCATTATTCAGATCGATTCAGATAGAGCATGTAATTTTAAACAACTTTCTAATTTACTCTGATTATCAATTTTTCTTCATTATCTTAGTATTTTTATTTGAAAAAGCAGGAATGTAAGCTTAATAGTTGGCCCATTTTTGTTTCAGCACCTGGGTAGTGCTTGGTGATTTGTGGCTACAATGGTGGCTACAAATTTGCATTCGTACAAAAATAAATACATAGCGAGATTTAAAAAACTGTAAGTGGATCGTCAGAGGGTTAGTGTTAGGCTTTTTTAAGGGTTTATTGGGTGGGTTTTATTTTTTAGGCAGTAAAAAGAGCTAAATGTATTGGGCAGTAAAAAGAGTTAAATGCCATTTTAAGGGCAATGCCCATTCAAATACCCTTTTCAAGGCAATGGGTAGCTTAGGTTTTTTAAATAGTTTTTTTTTTTATTTTGTGGGTTGGTGGGGGTTTGTAATGTTAGTGGGTATTTGTAATTTTTTTTCAATAAAAGAGCTGATATCTTTAGGATATATGCCCTACAAAAGGCCCTTTTAAGGGCCATTGGTATTTTATTTGTGTAATGTATATTTGTAGGGGGTGTTTTTTGTTGTTGCAAAAGAGCTGTTTATCTCAGGACAATGGCCTAAAAAAGGCAATTTTAAGGGCCCCCAAAAGGCCCTTTTAAGGGCCCTTGGTAGTTTGAGGGGTGAGGTTTGTATAGTGTTAGGGGCTGTGTGTATTTTTTTTTTGAGTAAAAGAGTTGTTTATCTCATGGCAATGCCCTACAAAAGGCCCTTTTAAGGGCCACCCAAAAGGCCCTTTAAAGGGCCCTTGGTAGTTAATTCTAGAGTAGGGTTTTTTTTTATTTTGGGGGTGTTTTTTTTTTAAGGGTATTATTATTTAAGAGGATTTATCTTTGTTTTTTTGGATAATTTAGGTTTTTTTTTGTATAGGTTTTTTTATTTTTTGTAATGGTAGTTTTTTATTGTTTGTGATGTTAGGTTTTAGTATAATGCAGTTTAGGTTTTATTTCACAGGTAAGTTTGTATTTATTTGAACTAGGTAGTTAGTAAATAGTTAATAACTATTTACTAACTAGTCTACCTAGTTAAAATAAATACAAACTTACCTGTGAAATAAAAATAAAACCTAAGCTAGATACAATATAACTATTAGTTATATTGTATACATTTAATTTAGATCTAATTTAATTATGTTAAAGTTAGCGAGGGTTAGGTTTAGGGTTAGGGTTACGTTAGGGTTAGGTTTAGGGGTTAATATAGTTTAATTTATCTTGTTGCGATGTGGGGGGGCTGGCGGTTTAGGGGTTAATAGGTTTATTTAGTCAATAATTGTATATTTAATTTAGCTATATTTTTATTATGTTAAAGTTAGGGGGTGTTAGTGTTAGGTTTAGGGTTACGTTAGGGTTAGAATTTCATTAGGGTTAGGGTTACATTAGGGTTAGGTTTAGCGGTTAATATAGTTTAATTTAGCTTGTTGCGATGTGGGGGGCTGGCGGTTTAGGGGTTAATAAATGTAGTATAGTGGCGGCGATATCGGAAGTGGTAGATTATAGGTTAATAATTTTATTTAGGTAGCGGAGATATCGGGAGCGGCAGATTAGGGGTTAATAACTGTAGGCAGGCATCAGTGATGTTGGGGGCAGCAGATTAGGGGTGTTTAGACGTAGAGTTTATGTTAGGGTGTTAGGTTTAAACAGTATTTTTATTTCCCCATAGACATCAATGAGGATGCGTTACAGAACTTTTGTTTCCGTGATCGCAGGTGTCAGGTTTTTTCTAACCCGCTCTCCCCTTTGATGTCTATGGGGAAATCGTGCATGAGCACATCTCAGCAGCACTCTGATTGTGTGTGGCATGGAACTCAATGCAACCATTTCGCACGCAAAAGGCCTATGTTTGAAAACTTGTAATGGCAGCGCTATAGGAAATTAAATAACATAACTTTTTTTGCGTTCGTTAATTTCTCTATAGCGCTCAAAACTCATAATCTAGCTGAATGTTAATTACGAAATTGTATGGAGTACAACATTTTAAAAAAATAACAATAAAAATTGATCATAATTAGATATTTTTCACTGAGACCCAGTGTTTCACTTTGAATGGAAAAACAGGAAATATAATAGTAAGAATTATACTATGTATAATGGTCACATTTATACATGTACACAAATGTCTTTATATATGTTTTTTCATATAGGCTGCTAGATCTAAGTCACTATTCAGGCCCCTGGGATGTAAATTTCATTTTTTGTAATTCCAGTAGGTATCCTGTTGTCTCAAGGCTAGCAGTCTATTATGAACATTTGGAGGTATCCAATCTATTACCCTCACTTTCAAGGATGAGAGGTTACAGTTATGAGCCTCACAAAAGTGATTAGGGATACTATGTCTAATGGGTTTTTCTCTAGCCATTTTAATGTTATATATGTGCTTATTAACTCTTGTTTTTATCTTTCTTTTGGTACGCCCCACATATAACAAACCACACCCACTTAAGGCAGATATACCACAAAAGTAAAATCGCAGGAAGTTCAGCATTAAATATCAAATTCTCTGGTCCCATCCCAGTTAAAGAATTTTGGATGTCTATCTACATGGCTAAACATATTACACACAGTCTTCCTACATGCATAGGTTCCTTTTGGAGCTGTAAACCAGTTAGATCCGGAGATTGCTGGTATTGGATTCCTAAGTATTACTCGGTGCTAGCAGGTTTTTTAGATTTTTTCCTTTTCTAAAGATTACTGGAGGATTTTCCGTCAACTAAGATCCTAAAATGGGGTCTGTTTTAAGGATACTCCAATGTTTTTTCAATATCTTTTTAACTGTTGAGGCCCCTTCATTATAAGTAGTAATTAAACGAGGGGTACCGTTCTTCTGATCTGACTTTGATTTTTGTTCTCTATCTCCATTATTAAGAAGATTATTTCTATTTGCATTGAGAGCTCTATCCTTAGCTTTCTCTAATAATTCATTCTTATATCATTTTTTGCAGAATTTCTTATCTAAAACAGCTGCTTCTGTGTGGAAATTTGACATATGGGTACAATTTCTTTGCATTCTGAAATATTGTCCATATAGAACATTCATGATCCAACTAGGTTTGTGTCTACTTGGGGATTCTATATAGCTATTTTTCTCAGTTGGTTTTCTGTAGTTAATTACTGAAATTTGATTATTTACATCTGAATAGAGAACCAAGTCAAGGAATTCTATCTTACTTAGGGAGTATTTCCCCATGAATTTTAGATTATGATCATTATTATCCAAATATTCTATAAATCTATTGATACTGTTCTCATTTCCTCTCCATATGATGATTACATCATCTATATAACGATGGAATTTAATTCTATTTTATAGAATGTATTATTGAAGTGATTAACATAAAGATTAACATATGATGGTGCAAAAATTGTCCCTATTGCTGTCCCCTTAATTAGTTTATAAAATCTTTTTTCAAACACAAACTAATTGTGCTCGAGAATATACAATATAGATTATATAATAAAGTCTATATGTGCTATTGTAATATTCCACCTCTGCAATTCTAAACTCACAGCCCTGCTTCCCTGATCATGAGGGATACAGGTGTATAGCGATGTGACGTCACAAGTAATCCACCAATAATCCGGTTTCCAGGGGATTATTTCAAATTTAGTAATCACCTGTGTGCTACCCTCAGGTAGGCCCTAGTTCTCTTTACCACAGGTTATAGAAAAAAATCCACATATTGGGATAGATGGTCACACAAAGAGTTGATACCAGAGACTATGCTTATTGCGACTAACGCCAACTTTAACGTGCCACTTGTAATTGAACCTGGTGTGTTAAGATAATAAAATGCATTAAATTATTGCAGCATGGTGATAAGTATGACTTGGTTTAATAATAAAAAGCATTATATTATACACCTTAGTTATAAAATTGCCTTTTGTAACCCCATCGCTGGTCTTTCTTTGGGGCTATTAGACCCTCCTGCTTGCTAACAGAGTGCAGTTTCACTGCTGGTGACAAGACATCGCTAGTGAAAAAGACAACCCCATAGAAAGACTAGTACAGGGTACGTTGCGTATGTTAAGGGGTTAAACCCTTAAGCCAAACTGATGTAGATTTACATCATGCGATACATAGCCCAACATACCACATGACATAGATCTATATTACAGTTTCAGGACTCTCTAGCAGTTACAGCTGTTAAGTGACAGTTTGGAGCTGCTGCTCCTGAGCTGCAGGCATCTGTTTTCATATGGTAACGGTGCAAGATCAGTGCTCCATTACCATATGAAGGCAGATGCCAGATTATTACAGACAGTGACACTATGTGTGACACCATCTGTAATGATAATCTGCTTCTGCCAGCAGGAGGTGTTGGCAGGAAGGTGATAAGATGGTGGGTGGACCATCTTGGGGGGAGGGGGTGTGGAACCCCACCTACAGAAAAATGGATGTCAAAGGAAGAGAGAGGGATCAGGAAGGATCAGGCCTACACTGAATAATATCTCTAAGCTCCCTTTAAAACCTCTTTTTGCTGGATTTATTACACTGTTCTTAACCCCTGGTACGTCCCTTTAAAACCTCTGTTTTTGCTGGATTTATTACACTGTGAATCAAAAGGATGCACAAGCACCAAGGTAATCCCCACCTGTGGCTATGCAACAAACCGATTGCAGGTGTGCCAGTTAATGCTATTAGACCTGCACCATGGTCCAAGGTAAACTGTTCAAAGTAGTAATATAGCTGCACCACCAACTGTATTTAAAGCATTATTGCTTTATTGTGCCAATTAAAACAGACAACGTTTCCGACCCATGTCCTTATTCATGTCTAGCATAAAACATTAAAATCAAACCTTAAATAGGCTGAAGCTCCGCCTACCACACCTGTTTTCACCTGTGTTGTTAGGTGTATAGTTATTAATATTAAGTGGCATATGCTCAAATTTTCAAAATACATTCAAGATGACCTTCAACAAAGGATATATAGAGAAGTTAGTCAAATTAATTTCTTTGTATCTTTGCATTTTTAACATCCAATCCTTGAACAAAAGACTCCTGTTTTCACCTGTGTTAACCTTTAGTTATCCTTTCCTGAACTCAATGCCATCTAGTGGTCAATTTCAAGATGACCTTCAACAAAGGATATATAAAGAAGTTAGTCAAATAAATTTCTCTATATATTTGCATTTTTAACATCAAGTTCTTAAACAAAAGACATTTTGTTGTTAGGTGTATAGTTATTAATATTATTAATACATTAAAGGTGACCATCAACCAAGGATATATAGAGAAGTTAGTCACATACATTTCTTTGTATCTTTTCATTTTTTAACATGCAATACTTGAACAAAAAACATTTTGTTGTTAAATGTATAGTTATTAATATTCACTGGCATATACTCCAACCCATTTCCCTGTTCATTCCATTAGGGGTCATAGTCCCTAACTCATGAATCCAGTACAATTCCCTGTACTTTAACATCTTTGTTTTATTCCCACCCCTCCTAGGTATTTGTATATGTTCGATTACTTGGAATCTGAGCTGATTAATTTGATGTCCAGCCATAATAAAATGGTTGGACACAGGAGCTTCTAATTTACCTGTCCTGATATTGCTTTTATGTTGGTTAATGCGCTCCCATACCTTCTGGGTGGTCTCACCAACATACCTCAAACCACATGGACACTTAATTAGGTATATAAAAAACTTAGAATTACAAGTTTAATAATCCTTCAACCTATATTTTTTACCTGTAGAGGGGAGAGTAAAGGTTGGGCCTTTGATGATATTATTGCAATTCTGGCAATTGAGTATATGCCAGTTAATATTAATAACTATACACCTAACAACAAAAGGTCTTTTGTTTAAGAACTTGATGTTAAAAATGCAAAGATATAGATAAATTTATTTGACTAACCTCTTTATATATCCTTTGTTGAAGGTCATCTTGAATGTATTTTGAAAAATTCAGAAATTGGCCACTAGATGGCATTGAGTTCAGGAAAGGATAACTAAAGTTTAACACAGGTGAAAACAGTTGTCTTTTGTTCAAGGATTGGATGTTAAAAATGCAAAGATACAAAGAAATGTATTTGACTAACTTCTCTATATATCCTTTGTTGAAGGTCACCTTGAATATATTTTGAAAATTTGAGTATATGCCAGTTAATATTAATAACTATACACCTAACAACAAAATGTCTTTTGTTCAAGAACTTGATGTTAAAAATGCAAAGATATAGGGAAATTTATTTGACTAACTTCTTTATATATCCTTTGTTGAAGGTCACCTTGAATGTATTTTGAAAAATTCAGAAATTGGCCACTAGATGGCATTGAGTTCAGGAAAGGATAACTAAAGGTTAACACAGGTGAAAACAGGTGTGGTAGGCAGAGCTTCAGCCTATTTAGGGTTTGATTTTAATGTTTTATGTTAGACATGAATAAGGACATGGGTCCGAAAGGTTATCTGTTTTAATTGGCACAATAAAGCAATAATGTTTTAAATACAGTTGGTGGTGTGGCTATATTACTACTTTGAACTGTTTACCTTGGACCATGGTGCAGGTCTAATAGCTGGCACACCTGCAAACGGTTTGTTGCATACCCACAGGTGGGGATTACCTTGGTGCTTGTGCATCCTTTTGATTCACAGTTTCTTAGCATCTGCTACAGGCACAGGGTAATATGGAAGAACAAACAGAGATTGAAAAAATTGATCCACATACCTTTTGCTACACAGAGACTGAAGCTGCTCGCATTACCACCCTAATACGTGGGTCCAGGGACTTTTTACAAACGACAGCATTGCAGACAACAAACAAGGATTTTGAACATCTCAGGAAGAAAAACACTGCATATGAACTACATGCGGTTACCCTGGGGGAATACCATAGGGTTAAACACATTCCTAGAGGTTTACGCATGAATGTACGACCCACACTGCTGAAAGACAACAAAGAATATTGCCAAATGTT
Organism: Bombina bombina; assembly: GCF_027579735.1. Lineage (NCBI taxonomy): Eukaryota > Metazoa > Chordata > Amphibia > Anura > Bombinatoridae > Bombina > Bombina bombina. Next base: position 700,510,322 of record NC_069499.1, on the reverse strand, counting down.
TGAAAGAATCCTTAACAAGTGCTCCTTTGACCTAATGGTCTTAACAGTGAAATATCTACAATTGGAGCTGGACAAACAGAAAAGTGACATAGAGGCCCTAAAGAAAGATCTGCAAACTAACCTGTCTCCAGATGCCCTGCTACAGTACACTGAAACGGTGGAAAAACAAATTGCACAGCTGAAGGAGGAGATCCAAGAATACAAGAGAAGCAAGTGGAACCGAGATGGACAATGTAAGGACAATGTATGTAATAGGTTTGGGTTAAAATCACTGGGTTTGCATAATAAAAGTAATTTCATGCCACAAACAGTGAACTCAGGTATTAACACCTACATACAATTAGTGGAACATGACATTGAAAATCTATGTAGAAACATAGAAAAGAATTTTATTACAAGACCAGAGACTCCTATTTTGCATATCTTTCTTTACTACTCAAATGCAGCTTTTAAAAGTAAGCAAAAACATAAACTGAAATACAATAAGAAGCAAACATGAGAGCTGCTTATAACAACAAGAAAAAACAGCCAATCAGAGAAGGGATATGACTATAAACAGACCACTATACTGTCAAACCTCCTCTTTCTTTTGCTGCTCATCAAGAGATAAGTATCATATCATATAACCATATATTATTGTTGAATAAAGAATTTTATTTGGTTTTGTCCATATATTCTTATTTTTAATTTGTTTTCCGATTTTCATATTGCCTGTTATTTCTTTGTCATTTTTTCCTCCTTTTATTATATTATTTTTTTTTCATTTTTTATTCTACTTCCGTTTTTTCATTCCCCTTTGCCTGTGTCTTTATTTTCATAATTTTTTCTCATTTATTTCTACTTACTGTTACTCGTTTTTTGTTGTGGTTTAAACTGCCGTTATTTCTGCTCTCCTAGCCTGAGTATCCATTTCAGGCTCTCCTCTGGTACTGCGCACATCGGCGCCGCCATTTGGGGGGCTGTCCTGAGGCTCTCTTCCCACCCTCTCTCCTGACGTGTGGGAGAGACGCCTCAGTACAGCTCCGGTGGCCAAACAAGCAACATTGTTTCTTCCCGGCTGTTGCTTTGGCCTGTATATTGTAAAAAATATTTGCCTTGTTCTGGTTTATATTGCCATCTTGTGGCAAATATTGTATTTTTACTCCGGTTTGTAAATTGAGTTTATTTGCTCAGAGTTTTTCCTTAGTTAATAGCCCTATTTAATATTTAATTTACATCAAAAGAACTTTGTTTATTATTATTAATATATAATTTATTATATGTTTTCAAGTTTATACAGCTGGACATTTAAAGTTATTTAAGTGTTCACTATTTATCATAAAAGTTTTTATTATATTTTATTATTATGTCTGAAACTCCTGAGGGGAATAACCCCTTAACTGCATACTCTGTGCAAGTTATGATTGACTCTTCTATGAGTAAATTGTTTAATAAAATGACTAATTTAATGGGTATTAAGGATGCCAAAAAATCTCTTAAAAGAAAGAATCCTTCTATTGCTGTACAAGCAAGTAAAAAATTAATTGTCAAATCACGTCAGTTACTTTCTGACACTTTTCCTCATAGCAAAGGAAGTAAAACTGCTGTTAAACGAATCCTGCACCCCAAGGGTCCTCAAATGGGGAATTCTATAGTAATGTCTAAATCAAAATCCAAATTAAAAATATTGAAAATATCCCTTCCTCTAATTCAAATTCTTCGGATGATGATGAATACACTGATATCAATTCTGATTCTTTTGATAATTCAGACGAATTTAATTATTCTCCAGCTGCCAAAAAACACAAAAAGATGAAAAAAAAATTAAAATTTTTTAATGAGGAAGAGGAAGATGAATTTTTAGATTGTCTGGGCAACCCAAGATTTAACCCACACAAATTACACCATCCCCTTTCTTCGGAATGGTGCCCCCCAATTGATATCACTAAATTTATTGGTTTTCAGCTTCGCAAACCCCTTAAGAAGCAAGCAAGAAATAAAATTAGGGCAGAATGTCCTCGCCCTCTTCTCCCAAAAAATGCCGCTCTCACCCCCGAAGTTGACCCCAAAGTCCTAAAATTTATTGACGCCCCAGGGTATAAATTAAAAAAGGGGGTTGACAGATCTTGGAAAATCTGTCAGGATAAGCTTCTAGACACTGTAGGCCCACTTTCTAAATTGTTTGAATTATCTGAAATGGGAGTGGCTGAAAATACTCCATTGGATCCTTTTGTGGTTAGAGAATGGGTCCAAAGACTCCTTTGTTTTGTTGGTAATACCAACTCTGCCATGTCTCTTGAGAGACGCTGCAACATTCTCAGAAAAATAGACCCAAAGATATATGATTTTGCTTCAAATAGTATTGCTTCAGACAACAATGGTCTCCTCTTTGGAGACTCATATTTAAAAAAGTTGCATCAATAACTCAACACTTTTTCCAATTTAAATAAAGTAAAATCCTCAGTGAAGAAAATATTTTATCCATCTCAGAGTTTCTCTGACAGGGCCGGGAGAGGCAGAGGCCGCTTTCCCGGCCGTCAACCCTTCATATCAAGGTCTCACTACTTCCAAGCCCCCCAATCAAGCCAATATCCTCCTCAGTTCCAACCTTATCACCAGAGGAACTACCAAGAACCCCCAACTTCCTCCTTTTTCCCTTCAAGAGGGCGCCCATGGAACCAAAGAAGTTTCAGGGGCAGGACAAGATCAAGATAAGCTCCAGGTATGTTCATTATTTCTTCCTCATACACTTTTTCCCCCAGACAGAATTGGTGGCAGAATCGCTTTGCTTGCCCAAAATTGGGTTTCAATTACCTCAGACCCTTGGATTCTCCAAGCAGTCTCAGGCATTCTAATAGAATTCATTTCTCAACCAATTCAAATAAAATGTCCTCACCCTATCTAATTTTCAAAAAACGATGAACTGCTGGTTCAAAACGAACTTTCAACTCTTTTTTACAAAAGAACGATTTTGCCGGCTCTATCTCCTCACAAAGCTTATTTAAGCAATCTTTTTCTGGTCAAAAAGAAAAACAATCAATTCAGACCAGTAATAAATCTCAAATCCCTGAATGCTTTTGTTCATTACCATCATTTCAAGATGGAGGGAATTCATCATTTAAGAGAATGTCTGAGAGAAAATGACTGGTTAGTTCGTCTAGATCTCAAAGACGCGTATCTGACAGTTCCGGTTGCCCAAGAACATTTGAAATATTTGACCTTCGGTTGGAAAGACCAATTTTGAAATTTTACCTGTCTTCCTTTTGGTCTATCCTCAGCTCCTTGGATTTTCACCAAGCTATTGAAACCTGTAGTAGCTTGGTTGAGACTTCATGGTGTTCGTCTAATAATTTATTTGGACGACATCCGATTCCTTATTATGGATCAAGATTTCCAAACTCTTCAGAATCACCTGCATTCAACAATTTCCTTGTTAGAATCTTTAGGTTTTATCGTGAACAAACAGAAGTCAATTCTTCTTCCTACCAGATCTCTGATTTTTCTCGGATTTCAAATAGACACAGTCTTATCTACCTTGAGTTTTCCTTCAGACAAAGTGAAGAATATCAAGAAAGAAATTTTGAAAACTTTATCCAAAGATTCAGTCCCTATCAGGACTATAGCCAGGATAGTAGGGTTACTTTCATCCTCTATTCAGGCTATATTCCCCACTCCATTACACTATCCCGAACTTCAGAAATTGAAGATTCTTCATTTCAGAAAAGGTTTTTCCTACTCTCATTTGATTCCCCTTTCTTTAGAAGCCAAGGAAGAACTTTTCTGGTGGCTTTCTCATTTGGAAGCCTGGAATGGAAGAGCCATTTTTGGCAAAACTCCAGATTTCATTATCGAATCTGACGCCAGTCTTTCAGGCTGGGGAGCTCGTTGCGGTCCCTCCATCACAGGTGGCAAATATCATATCAATATCATATCAATTGCTTAGAATTATTGGCTGGCTTGTTTGCAGTCAAAAGTTTTGCCAAGTTTTCTTCTCCAGTTTATATTCTCCTGCGTATGGACAATGTCTCAGCGGTGCGGTATCTCAATCGTTTGGGAGGTACCAAATCCAGAGATTTGTCCAATATAACCAAATAGTTCATTCATCTTTGTTTGGGCAGGAATATTTATATCAAAGCAGAATATATTCCAGGTTAATCAAATTCAGCTGCGGATTGGGGATCTCGTCATTTGACGGATTTCAGCAACTGGAAATTAGACAAGAGCATTTCCCTCACTCTCCAAGCTCTCAGGGGTCCCTTTTGTCTGGATCTTTTCACATCCAGGACCAACTTTCAAATTCGTCCGTATTTCAGCTGGCGTCTGGATCCGGAGGCGGCGGTCATAGATGCTTTTCTTCATCCGTGGCCTCTTCAGAGAGCTTACGCTTTCCCTCCTTTTTCAATGATTCTGAGGACAATTTCAACTGTTCGCAGGGATCTTCTACGTTTAACGATTGTGACACCCTTTTGGCCGACACAATCGTGGTACCCCTCTCTTCTGGAGATGTCCATCAATCTTCCAGTTCTGTTTCCTCCCCTGCCTCATCTTCTCATGAACCCAGAGGGCAATTTTCACAACCTAGTTCTCCAAGGTTCTCTTCTCCTAGTAGCATGGATGATCTCAGGGGACCCTGGTGTCTCCAAGGTCTCTCCGAGGTCTTTCGGAAGGAGCTAAGTCTCTCATCCAGGATTCCTGGGCCCCCGGGACACGTAGATGCTACTTTGCAGCATGGTCTAAATGGTCTTGCTGGTTCTTAAATGGGTTATGAAAGAAGCCGGTATTGATATCTCTTTTACAGCTCATTCTGTAAGAGGTTCGGCTGCCTCGAAGGCCTTTCTAAACTCTGCCCCCCTTCAACAAATTTTGAGTGCGGCAGATTGGTCTTCGGATTCTATTTTCAAACAATTTTATTTCAGACCCATTCAACACGCTTCACTTAATCTTTTTTCCTAATTTTCCTGTTAAGCTTTAAACTTGCAAAATAGGAGTCTCTGGTCTTGTAATAAAATTCCGATTATCCTAATTTTTTGACGGTATAATCTAAATTTTATTAAAGACACAGAGACGAGTATTTTCCCACCTCAATATGTTGTTATATCCCTCCCTTTTGTCAATTATAGATTACTAATACGTTTTTTGTCTTTAACAGTTTCCACCTGAATGCAACCCATTCTTTTTGTCTGGATTTAATCCTTCATTTCAAGATTCTCATCTTCCTTCAAAGAGATTTTGGTCGAATTTGTTTTCTTCAATCAATCTTATCAACTCTAAAGAATTCTTCAATTAATTCTTCATCTCATTGGCATCTGTGATTTTATGCGGTTTTGGACTTTTTGGACTGTTTATGTTTATCAATATTATGTTCTTTGTGAGCATCAACTAGAAAGAGGAGGTTTGACAGTATAGTGGTCTGTTTATAGTCATATCCCTTCTCTGATTGGCTGTTTTTTCTTGTTGTTATAAGCAGCTCTCATGTTTGCTTCTTATTGTATTTCAGTTTATGTTTTTGTTTACTTTTAAAAGCTGCATTTGAGTAGTAAAGAAAGATATGCAAAATACTCGTCTCTGTGTCTTTAATAAAATCTAGATTATACCTTAAAAGAATTAGGATAATCGGAATTATTCCAAACATTTATATGGAATTCATAACTTTAATAAGGAAGATAGGGGTAATCTTAAGAGACTGAGAGAATACCAAACTCATTTTTAAAGAGGCTGATAAGGGTGGTGCCTTGGTAATTCTGGAGAAGGATTACTATGTACAGAAAATTATGGATCAATTGGCAGATGGGGAAGTTTATCAATTGTTGTCAATGAATCCAGTTTACAAAGTAAAGAAGGAGCTGGAAGTGTGTGTAACAAGAACTCAAAAAATTGGGGTGATTGACAACAAAACGGTGAAATTTATTCTGGATACAGAGGACATTATACCTGTCCTATATATACTCCCTAAAGTCCATAAAAATTGGGAAAGACCTCCAGGCCGCCCAATAGTGGCAGGGGTGGGATCTACACTGTCTAAAGCATCCATATCTAGGTAGAGTCCTTAGACCCTATATATACTCCACCTCCTATATTAAAGATACAGGGGATTTTATTAGCAAAGTACAAAATGTAACTCTAGATAACAACAAGGGTATACTATTTAGTCTTGATGTAACAAGCCTTTACACCTCAATCACCCATGAGGCAGGCATGGGTGCAGTAAATAGGTGTTTAACACAAGATATAAATATAAATAAGGAACAGCAAACTTTTGTTTTGGATCTTTTGAACATTATATTAAGATGCAATTTCTTCCTATTTCAGGATAATTTTTATCTGCAATTACAGGGTACTGCCATGAGTTCTAATGTCACCCCAACCTATGCAAATATATACATGAACACATTTGAAGAGTATTTTGTCTACAGTCATCAGTTGTTTCATCTATATGGCGCCACATGGTGGCACTATATAGATGATATCTTTGGAATTTGGTTGGGCGACATTGGAACCCTGGAACAATTTGTTAATGATCTAAATTGTGCTACACAGCATATACAATTTAAATTGACTGTAAGTGAGGAGAGAATTGATTTTCTTGATACCTCTATTTATAAACAAGAGGGTTTGCTAGCTGTGGATCTTTACAAAAAACAAACAGACTATAACAATTTGTTGCACTTTGATAGTGCACACCCTCCTGCACTGTTGAAGAGTTTACCCAGGAGCCAATTTATGCGTGTGAGACGGATTGTCTCTGATGAAAATCTAGTAAAAGAAAGGCTATCAGAAATGGGTAAACACTTCAAACAGAGAGGATACCCGACAGATTTAATTCAGCAGGGAATTAACATTACAGACCCCTAGGACCGATCTACTCAAAGAGAGGATAAGAAGTAATAAAAATAATACAAAAATGAACTTTGCTAATGAATACTCCCCTTGGAGCAATCAAATACAGAAAGTATTAAGAAAACATTGGCATATCTTACAGATCTCAAATCCACATGTAAAAGAGTTTTCTAGTCCCCCCATGACTGCATTTAGAAGGGGTAAAAACCCGATCCGATATGCAGTATCGCCCGCAGAAGCCGGCGACGCCAAATATTGCGCGGGTTTGGTATCACATATACGGCGTAACCTAGAAGTTACGCTCGTATATTTCACCCTTTGGCCGTAGTTTTTTGGCCCATAGACTGATATACCAAACCAGCGCAGTTTGGTATCCAATATACAGCGTAAGGACTTACGTGGCAAAAATGGAGAAATCTTACTCCATTTTCACCTCGCCACAAAATGCAGGTGTAGAAAGCCTCACGCTGAGTATTGGAGCCCCGTAACTCCCTAAACTGCCTGCAAAATAAAACCTAACACCTAACGCATGCGCAATGTCTATCTACCTGTCAACCGCAATCACCCGCCGCAATCCCTAATAAAGTGTTTAACCCCTAAACCACTGCTCCCGGACCCCGCCGCCACCTACATTATATGTATTACCCCCTAATCTGACCCCCTTACACCGCCGCCACCTATATTAAATTTATTAACCCCTAATCTGAGCCCCCTACCCTGCCACCACCTACATTAAATGTATTACCCCCTAATCTGAGCCCCTTACACTGGTGCCACCTATATTAAATTTATTAACCCCTAATCTGAGCCACCTACCCCGCCGCCACCTACATTAAATGTATTACCCCCTAATATGAGCCCCTTACACTGCCGCCACCTATATTAAATTTATTAACCCCTAATCTGAGCCCCCTACCCTGCCGCCACCTACATTAAATGTATTACCCCCTAATCTGAGCCCCCTACCCCGCCACCACCTATTTTAAATATATTAACCCCTAATCTAATCCCTACACTGCCGCCACCTATTTTAAATATATTAACCCCTAATCTGATCCCCCTACACCTCCGCCACCTATTTTAAATATATTACCCCCTAAACCTAAGTCTAATCCTAACAACCCCTAACTTAATTATTATTTAAATAAATCTAAATAATATTAATATTATTAACTAAATTATTCCTATTTAAAACTAAATACTTACCTATAAAACAAATCCTAATATAGCTACAATATAACTAATAGTTACATTGTAGCTATTTTAGGATTTATATTTATTTTACAGGCAACTTTGTATTTATTTCAACTAGGTACAATAGCTATTAAATAGTTAATAACTATTTAATAGCTACCTAGTTAAAATAATTACAAAATTACCTGTAAAATAAATCCTAACCTAAGTTACAAATAACACTACACTATCAATAAATTAATTAAATAAACTACAATTATCTAAACTAAAATACAAATAAATACACTAAACTATATTACAAAAACAAACAAACACTAAATTACAAAAAATAAAAAAATACAAGAAGTTTAAACTAATTACACCTAATCTAAGCCCCCTAATAAAATAAAAAAGCCCCCCAAAATAATAAAATGCCCTACCCTATCCATACCCCCCCAACATTACAACCTACCACCCACATACCCCTACTCTAAAACCCACCAAAACCCCACTTAAAAAAACCTAACACTAACCCCCTGAAGATCTTCCTACCTTGAGTCGTCTTCACCCAGCCGAGCCGAATTCTTCATCCAAGCGGGTCAGAATAGGTCCCCCATCCGGTTACAGTCTTCATCCAAGCAGGGCAGAAGAGGTCTTCCATCCGATTGAAGTCTTCATCCAAGCGTGGCAGAAGAGGTCTTCTGTCCGATTGAATTCTTCATCCAAGCGGCATCTTCTATCTTCATCCATCCGGAGCGGAGCGTCAGCATCCTGAAGACCTCCGACGCGGAACATCCATCCTGGCCGACGACTTCCCGACGAATGACGGTTCCTTTAAATGACTTCATCCAAGATGGCGTCCCTCAAATTCTGATTGGCTGATAGGATTCTATCAGCCAATCAGAATTAAGGTAGGAAAAATCTGATTGGCTGATTCAATCATCCAATCAGATTGAAGTTCAATCCGATTGGCTGATTGGATCAGCCAATTGGATTGACCTTGTATTCTATTGGCTTATCGGAACAGCCAATAGAATGTGAGGTCAATCCGATTGGCTGATTGGATCAATCAGATTTTTCCTACCTTAATTCTGATTGGCTGATAGAATCCTATCAGCCAATTGGAATTCGAGGGATGCCATCTTGGATGAAATCATTTAAAGGAACCTTCATTTATCGGGAAGTCGTCGGCCAGGATGGATGTTCCGCGTCAGATGCTTTTTATTTTTATTAGGGGGCTTAGATTAGGTGTAATTAGTTTAAACTTCTTGTATTTTTTTTTTTGTAATTTAGTGGGGTTTTTTTTTTTTAATATACAGGGAGTGCAGAATTATTAGGCAAATGAGTATTTTGACCTCATCATCCTCTTTATGCATGTTGTCTTACTCCAAGCTGTATAGGCTCGAAAGCCTACTACCAATTAAGCATATTAGGTGATGTGCATCTCTGTAATGAGAAGGGGTCTGGTCTAATGACATCAACACCCTATATCAGGTGTGCATAATTATTAGGCAACTTCCTTTCCTTTGGCAAAATGGGTCAAAAGAAGGACTTCACAGGCTCAGAAAAGTAAAAAATAGTGAGATATCTTGCAGAGGGATGCAGCACTCTTAAAATTGCAAAGCTTCTGAAGCGTGATCATCGAACAATCAAGCGTTTCATTCAAAATAGTCAACAGGGTCGCAAGAAGCGTGTGGAAAAACCAAGGTGCAAAATAACTGCCCATGAACTGAGAAAAGTCAAGCGTGCAGCTGCTAAGATGCCACTTGCCACCAGTTTGGCCATATTTCAGAGCTGCAACATCACTGGAGTGCTCAAAAGCACAAGGTGTGCAATACTCAGAGACATGGCCAAGGTAAGAAAGGCTGAAAGACGACCACCACTGAACAAGACACACAAGCTGAAACGTCAAGACTAGGCCAAGAAATATCTCAAGACTGATTTTTCTAAGGTTTTATGGACTGATGAAATGAGAGTGAGTCTTGATGGGCCAGATGGATGGGCCCGTGGCTGGATTGGTAAAGGGCAGAGAGCTCCAGTCCGACTCAGACACCAGCAAGGTGGAGGTGGAGTACTGGTTTGGGCTGGTATCATCAAAGATGAGCTTGTGGGGCCTTTTCGGGTTGAGGATGGAGTCAAGCTCAACTCCCAGTCCTACTGCCAGTTTCTGGAAGACACCTTCTTCAAGCAGTGGTACAGGAAGAAGTCTGCATCCTTCAAGAAAAACATGATTTTCATGCAGGACAATGCTCCATCACACGCGTCCAAGTACTCCACAGCGTGGCTGGCAAGAAAGGGTATAAAAGAAGAAAATCTAATGACATGGCCTCCTTGTTCACCTGATCTGAACCCCATTGAGAACCTGTGGTCCATCATCAAATGTGAGATTTACAAGGAGGGAAAACAGTACACCTCTCTGAACAGTGTCTGGGAGGCTGTGGTTGCTTCTGCACGCAATGTTGATGGTGAACAGATCAAAACACTGACAGAATCCATGGATGGCAGGCTTTTGAGTGTCCTTGGAAAGAAAGGTGGCTATATTGGTCACTGATTTGTTTTTGTTTTGTTTTTGAATGTCAGAAATGTTTATTTGTGAATGTTGAGATGTTATATTGGTTTCACTGGTAAAAATAAATAATTGAAATGGGTATATATTTGTTTTTTGTTAAGTTGCCTAATAATTATGCACAGTAATAGTCACCTGCACACACAGATATCCCCCTAAAATAGCTATAACTAAAAACAAACTAAAAACTACTTCCAAAACTATTCAGCTTTGATATTAATGAGTTTTTTTGGGTTCATTGAGAACATGGTTGTTGTTCAATAATAAAATTAATCCTCAAAAATACAACTTGCCTAATAATTCTGCACTCCCTGTAGTTTAGTGTATTTAATTGTATTTTAGTTTAGATAACTGTAGTTTATTTAATTAATTTATTGAAAGTGTAGGTGTATTTGTAACTTAGGTTAGGATTTATTTTACAGGTAATTTTGTAATTATTTTAACTAGTTAGCTATTAAATAGTTATTAACTATTTAATAGCAATTGTACCTTGTTAAAATAAATACAAAGTTACCTGCAAAATAAATATAAACCCGAAAATAGCTACAATGTAATTATTAATTATATTGTAGCTATATTAGGGTTTATTTTATAGGTAAGTATTTAGTTTTAAATAGGAATAATTTAGTTAATAATATTAACATTATTTAGATTTATTTAAATAATAATTAAGTTAGGGGGTGTTAGGGTTAGACTTAGGTTTAGGGGTAATATAGTTAATATAGGTGGCGGCGGTGTAGGGGGCTCAGATTAGGAGTTAATATATTTAAAATAGGTGGCGGCAGTGTAGGGGGCTCAGATACGGGGTTATATAGTTAATATAGGTGGCAGCGGTGTAGGGGGCTCAGATTAGGGGTGAATACATATAATATAGGTGGTGGCGGTGTAGAGGGCTCAGATTAGGGGTTAATACATATAATATAGGTGGCGGCGGTGTAGGGGGGTCAGATTAGTGGGTAATACATATAATATAGGTGGCAGCAGGGTCCGGGGGCGGCGGTTTTAGGGGTTAATACATTTATTGTTAGGAGTGAGAGGGGGGATTGCTGATAGAGGGGTATACGCGTCGGGCTATTTTTGGGAGGCGTGTTAGACAGTAACGGCAGATTTAAGACTTTAGTTATTTTTTTTAGGCGGCGGCAGTTTCTAAAGTGCCGTAAGTCACTGGAGACTGCAGAAATTTGTACTTACGCTTATTTCTGGACATCGCTAGTTTGTCCGACTTACGGCACTTTAGCAACTGTCGGCGCCGTATTTGTGATAGCTCGCTGTGCGAGGTGAAATTACGGGCAGTGCAGGTTTCCACGCTTGCACCAAAACCTGCGCCATATATCGGATTGCGCCCCATATATCTAATTTTCAACTAATTTTGTACTTACTGTGCATCTGGGCATGTTCATATGTGTAAATGAGTAAATTGCAACCTAAATGACATGATGCATACCAAAAATTCAGAAAATCTTTGGGCTTTATTTTCTTGTCTATATCACAAAATTTCTTTGACCGTCAGTGTACCATGGGGATCAGCAAAATGTAGCAACTCTTTATGGTTAATTTTTATGCTGACCCCACACACTAAAGGAATAGTACCTTTATCACACATGCACCTGGGTAAGATATTGGAATCCCTAACCTTACCCCCACCACAGTAAAAAACATTTTTCTATAACCCTAACCCCCTAGATTGATTTTATCTCCATAGCTAACCCTGGCTCCCTCACAATTTGTAATATACTGTATGTGACCTATTTCTGTGGTCCCTCTTCATGGTCTGGGCATCTAACATAGTCTCCTCATATTTACAGAAAAAAAGTGATTAGTTAAATATATTAACCAAACATAAATGTATATGGGCAGGCTAAATGTAAAAATTGGGCATACGCACTTTTCTGTTTAATAGTGTTTATTTAATCAGAATAGGCAGAATCAGTCTTAAACTGAAACACAAATCCACAGTTCTGATAAGATAATATGTAAGAATTACCACATTAAGAAACTATCACCTAGATTACGAGTTTTGCATTAGAGGCTATGCGGGGCTAACGAGCAGTTTTCTCTTACCGCTCACTTACCTGCAGCGATGGTATTACAAGTTTTCAGAAACCCGTCGTTAAAAGACAAGAAGTGAGCGTTGAGCAAAATTTTGCTCATTACCGCACTCCAATACCAGCGCTGCTTAAGTCAGCGGTCAGATGGTGTATATTGCTGGTTGAAAAAAAGTCTAATACCTGCAAAAAAGCAGCGTAAAGCTCCCTAATGCAGCCCCATTGATTCCTATGGGGGAATAAAATTTATGTCTACACCTAACACCCTAACATGAACCCCGAGTCTAAACACCCCTAATCTTACATTTACTAACCCTAATCTGCTGCCCCCGACATCGCCGACACCTGCATTATATTATTAAACCCTAATCTGCTGTTCCGGACACCACCACCACCTATATTATACTTATGAACCCCTAATCTGCTGACCCCAACATTGCCGACACCTACATTATATTTATTAACCTCTAATCTGCCGCCCCAATGTCGCCGCCACCTACCTACACTTATTAACCCCTAATCTGCTGCCCCAACATCGCCGCCACTATAATAAACATATTAACCCCTAAACCACCACACTCCCGCCTCGCAAACATTAGTTAAATATTATTAACCCCTAATCTGCCGGCCCTAACATCACCGCCACCTACCTACATTTATTAACCACTAATCTGCCGCCCCCAACGTTGCCGCCACTATATTAAAGTTATTAACCCCTAAAACTAAGTCCAACCCTAAACCTAACACCCCCTAATTTGAGCTTGCATTCTATTGGCTGATTGGAACAACCAATAGAATACGAGCCAATCCTATTGCATCAGCCAATAGGATTTTTTCTACCTTAATTCCGATTGGCTGATAGAATTCTATCAGCCAATTGGAATCTAAGGGACGCCATCTTGGATGACGTCACTTAAAGGTACCTTCATTCTGTTTTAGTCGGTGCCAGAAGAGGATGCTCCGCGTCGGATGTCTTGAAGATGGACCTGCTCCATGCCGGATGGATGAAGATAGAAGATGCTGTCTGGATGAAGACTTCTGCCCATCTGGAGGACCACTTCTGCCCAGCTTGGATGAAGACTTCTGCCCATCTGGAGGACCACTTAGCCCGGCTTGGATGAAGACGTCTCCCGGTAAGTTGATCTTTAGGGGGTTAGTGTTAGGTTTTTTTAAGGGTGTATTGGGTGGGTTTTATTATTTAGATTAGGGTTTGGGTGGCAAAAGAGCTAACTGCCCTTTTAAGGGCAATGCCCATCCAAATGCCCTTTTTAGGGCAATGGTGAGCTTAGGTTTTTTTTAGATAGTATTTTATTTGGGGGGTTCGTTGTTTGGGTGGTGGGTTTTACTGTTGGGGGGTTGTTTGTATTTTTTTCTTTACAGGTAAAAGAGCTGATTACTTTGGGGATATGCCCCGCAAAAGGCCCTTTACAGGGCTATTGGTAGTTTAGTTTAGGCTAGGTTTTTATTTTTATTTTGGGGGGGCTTTTTATTTTAATAGGGCTATTAGATTAGGTGTAATTAGTTTAAATTTCTGTAATTTGTTTATTATTTTCTGTAATTTAGAGGGGGGGGTTGTACTTTAGCTAATTTAATTTAATTTAGGTAATTGTATTTAATTTAGTTAATTTATTTAATTATAGTGTAGTGTTAGGTGTTAGTGTAACTTAGGTTAGGTTTTATTTTACAGGTAAATTTGTATTTATTTTAGCTAGGTAGTCAGTAAATAGTTAATAACTATTTAATAACTATTCTACCTAGTTAAAATAATTACAAACTGTAAAATAAAAATAAACCCTAAGCTGGTTACAATGTAACTATTAGTTATATTGTAGCTAGTTTAGATTTTATTTTACAGGTAAGTATTTAGTTTTAAATAGGAATAATTTAGTTAATGATAGGAATATTTATTTAGATTTATTTAAATTATATTTAAGTTAGTGGGTGTTAGGTTTAGGGTTAGACTTAGGTTTAGGGGTTACTAACTTTAATATAGTGGCGGCGACGTTGGGGCGGCAGATTAGGGGTTAATAAATGTAGGTAGGTGGCAGCGATGTTAGGGACGGCAGATTAGGGGTTAATAATATTTAACTAATGTTTGTGAGGATGGAGTGTGGCGTTTTAGGGGTTAATATGTTTATTATAGTGGCAGCGATGTTGGGAGCAGCAGATTAGGGGTTAATAAGTGTAGGTATGTGGCTTTGACATTGGGGTCAGCAGATTAGGGATTCATAAATATAATGGAGGTGGCAGCAGTGTCCGGAGCGGTCAGTGTTAATTTTGACGGCAAATTTCAATTTAGTCTTAGTTTTAGTCTTTTGACTAAAATGCCATTTTAGTTTTAGTCGTATTTTAGTCATCTGAATTGTTTTAGTTTTAGTCTAGTTTTAGTCGACTGAATTTTCAGTAGATTTTAGTCGACTAAATCCTAGTAGATTTTAGTCAACTAAAATCTAAGGGGTTTAGTTAAAGTGTAATGCATTATTTAAGCATTTCTCTATCATTTGCAAACTGATTACATACTTCAGGAGTAAACATAATACCTGTTAATATTTATGGTATTAAGGTTTAAACATGCAATAAAGACACAGATTTAGCCGTTGTGATATGTAACATCTTTATTAAACTTACAATTAAATAAAACCAAGTTTCATAAACAAACAGAAGTGCAACTTTAAAATATAAAAAAAACAAAACTGTATTGGCTAAATTGAACATATTACCCAATATAAAAACTTTAACAGTTCTCTGTTACTAATTAAAACAAGTATCAAGTAACTCAACACAACAAAAAGTTTCTGCAGATAGCACAGGCACAACATAACTTAAACCCATACTTGTGGGTTATGCTTATTTCTATAGGAAGAATCAATTGATTGTTCACAGATTCAAAAAAGTTTCGGCAACAATATTAGCACTGCTCTAGAACTTCCAAACTCATTATATACTCCTGGAGTAAAGGTTTATTAACTTGTTTTTATTTATGGTATTAAGGTTTGAACATGCAATACAGATATAACAGATTTAACTGTTGTGGTATATAACATGTCTTTATCTTAAAATTTAATAAAATTAAGTTTTGTAAATTTTACAAAAGAGCAGTAATTAGATATGGATTGATTATAACAACTTGCATAAAATGTTTTTGTCAGCAAATTTTGATTTAGTTTTAGTCATAGTCTTTTGACTAAAATTACTTTACGTAAGTCGTTTTGCGGTAAGGCCAAAGAAGTGTGCGGTGCCCCTAAACCTTCAAGACTCCTAATACCAGCGGGCGTAAAAAAGCAGCATTAGGACCTCTTAACGCTACTTTTTTACCCTAACGCACAACTCGTAATCTAGCCTTTGTTTGCAGTATTTAACATTATAAAGGGATTTTTCTACAGGTTCATTCAGGATGCAGGTTAATGTAATGGATTGTGCTTTAGAATTAAAATGTTTGTATGAGTTTTTCATCATGTGTTCATAACAGTCTAAAACAATGATGTGTATAATATAGGCCATGTCACATATTCCTTATAATAAAAAGGATTTGTGTTTGTGCTTGATTTTTGACAGATGACCAGGAATCCATCCCGGCCACTGCTCCTACAATCTTGCCAGCGCTGGCAGAGGATGAGACGGCTTTAATGTAAAATGTATTCATTTAATGTAATGTAAGAAAACTTAATATTATGTTTTAACAATTGTATCTTGATAATGAATTTGTAGAACATATTTTATGTTGTCTTTTTATAGCTCGCGATCAGGGTACACAGACCGAGCCCTTCCTGCAAGAATTTTTCAAACAACTGGCGGAGGGGCTCCAGATTGTCGCCACTGCAGTGCGGGGGATACAGGAGGCCATACATATTTTTTTATAAAAAGTTTTAAGCTTGTGGAAAAAAAAGTTTAAATTTACTTATAATATGTATTTAATCAAAATTATAGTGTAGCTGTATTCATTTAAAAATTATTTTGAAGGGACATGATGCAGATAAACTATGTAGCTGCTGAACACAGATGACTCATATGATTGGCTTGCACATGTGAATTGCTACTTCTACTAAAAAGGATATCTGAGGAATAATAAAAGTACAATGGTTGTAATGTTGCTTGAGATGGTCTTCTATATCTTCATAATAATATTTCTGATATGAGTTTGATGTCCCTTTCTGATCAAAAATAATATTATTTAAGAAAAATAAAATAAAAGAATTATAAATATATTTACATGTGCCATTTGTTACATTTAGTATTATACTTTGGAAGTATGTATATGTGAAATTAGTATTAAAGATAAACATTGATGCTGACATTAGGACACCAAGTGTAATGATTAAAGGGGATTTTTTTCCATCCGACCAATGGTAACAAATTTAAGATTAGAGAGTATCTTACGTGTAGCTCAACATTTGTTATCTATCTAATCAAATGTCCATGTAGTTTTATTTACATTGGCGAGACCCGTAGAGAGGCCAGAGATAGACTTACAGAACATAAGTCTAATATTAGACGCAAAAATACAGAAGCACCTGTTTCCTTTCACTTCCTCTCCAGGGGACATAACATCAGCCAGCTTCAGTTTCAGGTTATCGAACAAGTGGCTGTCCCCAGGAGAGGAGGTGACAGGGAACACCTTCTAAAAATAATATTTTTGTAAAATGACATATATCTGTTGTGTTACATTCTTTTTTTTAAAAAAAAAATATATTTTTTTGTATATAATGGTTTTACTTTATCTATGTTTTTAACTTTTAGAGTTTGATACATTAAGGGTTAACATTTAAGTTGAAAGATGCAATACCAATATGTTACAAGCAGATGTCACTATAATGTTACCTAGAACTCTGTATTATTCAGGTGAGGGTATAAAAGGTACAAACCTGTATGCAATCAGTGTACATGACTAAGAGCCTATTGTAGGTTTGAAACGTTGTTCCTGTAAACTATTGGACCAAACTAATAAAAATAAAGGTATTTTAAACAAATATTTCTACTGGTGGCTGCAGTGCTTTGGATGTATGAATATTTGGATTGACAAGATTTGGGAAATCTTACTCCATGCGCCACAAAGAGGTGTGCTGTTCTCCTTTCTTTTTGATCTTATATGCCAGCCCATTTTATAACACCTGTGTAGGGGTGGTTTTAAAAACTAGATTGCAATGAGGAGGGGTTACACAGGTACAGAGAGAAAACCTGCCCAGCTCTTAAAATATCCATTGATTGCAAATAAATACATATGATACCCTGATTACATGTTATATTCGCAATTATTCCTGCTCAGAATAATAATACATTTACACTATATACATATAGTGGTATAAATAAACACAGAGATATGAAAGAATATGATAGAATTTTATCAGCCAATCGGAATTAAGGTAGAAAAAATTCTATTGGCTGATGCAATCATCCAATAGGATCGAGCTCGCATTCTATTGGCTGATTGGAACAGCCAATAGAATGTGAGCTCAATTCTATTGGTTGATTGGATCAGCCAATAGGATTGAACTTCGATCCTATTGACTGATTGCATCAGCCAATAGGATTTTTTCTACCTTAATTCCGATTGGCTGATAGAATTCTATCAGCCAATCGGAATCTAAGGGACGCCATCTTGGATAACATCACTTAAAGGTACCTTCATTCTTCTTTAGTCGTCGGATGAAGAGGATGCTCTGCATCGGATGTCTTGAAGATGGACCCGCTCCGCGTCGGATGGATGAAGATAGAAGATGCCGTCTGGATGAAGACTTCTGCCCGTCTTGAGAACCACTTCTGCCCGGCTTGGATGAAGACTTCTCCCGGCTTCGTTGAGGACTTCGCCCGGCTTGGATGAAGATGTCTCCGGTAAGTCGACATTTCAGGGAAATGGGGAGCTTAGGTTTTTTTAGCTAGTATTTTATTTTGGGGGTTGGTTGTGTGGGTGGTGGGTTTTACTGTTGGGGGATTGTTTGTATTTTTTTACAGGTAAAAGAGCTGATTACTTTGTGGCAATGCCCCGCAAAAGGCCCTTTTAAGGGCTATTGGTAGTTTAGTTTAGGCTTTAGCTTTTTTTATTTGGGGGGGGCTTTTTTATTTTAATAGGGCTATTAGATTAGTTGTAATTAGTTTAAATTTCTGTAATTTGTTTATTATTTTCTGTAATTTAGTGTGTTTTTTTTGTACTTTAGCTAATTTAATTTTATTTAGGTAATTGTATTTAATTTAGTTAATTTATTTAATTATAGTGTAGTGTTACGTGTTAGTGTAACTTAGGTTAGGTTTTATTTTACAGGTAAATTTGTATTTATTTTAGCTAGGTAATTATTAAATAGTTAATAACTATTTATTAACTATTCTACCTAGTTAAAATAAATACAAACTTGCCTGTAAAATAAAAATAAACCCTTAGCTAGATACAATGTAACTATTAGTTATATTGTAGTTAGCTTAGGGTTTATTTTACAGGTAAGTATTTAGTTTTAAATATGAATTATTTAGTTTATGATAGGAATATTTATTTAGATTTATTTAAATTATATTCAAGTTAGTGGGTGTTAAATTTAGGGTTAGACTTAGGTTTAGGGGTTAATAACTTTAATATAGTGGCGGCGACTTTGGGGGCGGCAGATTAGAGGTTAATAAATGTAGGTAGGTGGCAGCGATGTTAAGGATGGCAGATTAGGGGTTAATAATATTTAACTAATGTTTGCAAGGCAGGAGTACGGAGGTTTAGGGGTTAAAATGTTTATTATAGTGGTGGCGACATTGGGGGCGGCAGATTAGGGGTTAATAAGTGTAGGTAGGTTGTGGCAACATTGGTGGTGGCAGATTAGGGATTAATAAATATAATGTAGGTGGTGGCGATGTTGGGGGCAGCAGATTAGGGGTTCATAAGTATAATATAGGTGGCGGCGGTGTCCTGAGCAGCAGATTAGGGGTTAATAAGTATAATGTAGGTGGCGGCGATGTCGGGGGCGGCAGATTAGGGATGTTTAGACTCGGGGTTCATGTTAGGGTGTTAGGTGTAGACATAACTTTTATTTCCCCATAGGAATTAATGGGGCTGCGTTAGGGAGCTTTACGCTGCTTTTTTGCAGGTTTTAGACTTTTTTCCGCCGGCTCTCCACGTTGATTCCTATGGGGAAATCGTGCACGAGCATGTTACACCAGCTCACCACTGACTTAAACAGCGCTGGTATTGGAGTGCGGTAATGAGCAAAATTTTGCTCAACGCTCATTTCTTGTCTTTTAACGACGGGTTTCTGAAAACTCGTAATACCAGCGCTGCAGGTAAGTGAGCGGTTAGACTAAACTGCTCGTTAGCACCGCATAGCCTCTACTGCAAAACTCGTAATTTAGGTGATAGTATTATACTTGAAAATTACCTTTGATATCAGGGACGTCCGTATCTGTCCCTGACTCATCCTCTTTACGACCCTCAAGCAGTGTCAATAGCAGCGAGGGAGAAAAGAGGTTGCTCCTTGGTGTCACCATTGACACTGGCCTGATGTATCGGGGGATTCTGTCTCTTGGCCGTCTGAGATCTATGAACATATAAAGTTGTATGTCAACATTAGATCCATGTGATTTTTTTTTCTTTTTTTGTAATGCATATGCAGCTGTAATGCATGTAATCTTTATTTCCTTTGATGAAAATAAAAACCTATTTAAAATAAGAGAATGAAATAAAATGAATAAAAGGATTAAATTTGAAAGTAGATTAAAATGTCATGCTCTAACATGAAATAAAATATGTGAGCGATGAGCGACTGTAGCGCCCTGTAGTGCTCTTTTTTGCGCCGTCTAAAACCTCCAGAGACTATGACGACGCAACCTTATCACACCCGAGACGCGATACATTCATCTCAATATTTCATAGATGATCTTGTTGTGACCTTCATGTGCTACTCCACGTAGTCCTACAATTCTCTTCAGTAAGTACTTGTCCATCCCGTATACAAGACAGACAAGTTCTACCTCAGAGAATGGGGGTGGGGGCACCATGATTGTCTATGAAATTTTATGAAAAAAAATGTTATCTGCGATACTAATGACACAATTTTTGAGCAATCTGATTGGTTATAGTGATTAAAAAAGTATTGTAATTTTTTATTTGATGTTTTTATTGATAGTGATAATGCCTTTTATGTCAAACATGGATAATAATCTAATAATATCTGCGTCATATATCCTAGTATAAAGCAATGTCAATGCTTGAGTAAAATATTTTTTTTTTATTTTTATCTCTATATCTACTAGTGCACCAAATATAGAGCAATACTTTGCACCAAATTTGAAGCAATAATATTGTCCCCTTGCTTTGTAATGAGAGACAAAGATGTAACAATCCATAAGTAATAATGTATTTTTCATTTTTATCCCTATATGTACTAGTGCACCAAATGCGGAGCAATAATATTGTTTGATTTAGAAAGAGTACACCATTTTAATAGTTTCTAATTTACTTTTTTATCTAATATGCTTAATTCTCTTGCAGCATTGAACATAAGCTTTCTGCGTTTTCAGACTCCCATTGATTTCTATGGCATCTGCGGCCTCAAGGGTGGCAGTTTGAAAATTAGGTACGCTGCGTCGGAATAGACGCAAGCGTACATGTTAAATGTTTGATAAATTGAGAAAATGGTCAAATAGAGTCGAATGTGAATTCGAAACATCTGTAATGACACAAGCATCGATCTGAGCCTGATTGAAATCACGGGAGCGTATATTTTGTCACACATTTCAACATTTGACAATCTTGACACTTTCATAACTACGGCGGATCAATCTCACGACAAGCATATTTTCAGTTGATGCTTTGATAAATATCCCCCATAGAGTTACTTGAGATATTAGACCAGGTATATTTACAGAATAGTAATAGACGGATATTCACTTATTCTTGAGTAGCTTTTATTGCTTTTGGTGTAAAGTTGATGTGGATTCAATTTTTTACTTCCACATTAATTTATTTTTGTGGTACTAACTGTTGTTACATTGTGTGCAAATGGTTTAACTCAATTCAAATAACAATTATTATAGAAACATGACTATGTAAAGTTAATTACATGTAGCAACTCCTGTTAGCATGTTTAGCTTGTCACAGCGGTCACTTCACTTATGCTGTCTATTTTCTTTTTCTTTTTTTTTTGTGGCTTTACTTTAATCATTTCTAAGTAGTACATTGTAACAACAGTATTGTAAATATATATCAACCCTGTCACTACAATGTGTGTCTGTCTTGTGATCTAATGTATCAATGATATATTCACTATTACATGTAAAGACACTAAACACATAGGGGTAGATTTATCATAGTGTGAGCGGACATGATACGATGTAGCGTATTCTGTCCGATGCACATCAATAAATGCCGACAGCATAAGCTGTTGGCATTTTTCATTGCACCAGCAGTTTTTGTGAACTGCTGGTGCAATTCCGCCCCCTGCAGATTCGCGACCAATCGATCGGGTTGATTTCTGTCCGTGGCCCCAGAGCAGACGGACAAGTTATGGAGCAGCGGTCTTTAGACCGCTACTTCATAACTTCTGTTTCCGTCGAGCCCGAAGGCTCATGCGGAAACAGGGGCATCAAGCTCCATAGAGAGCTTGATAAATCGGCCCCTATATATTCTGCTCTTACTTCATTTGTAAACTATTGTTTTTAATGAAGTGAAAAAGTTACCTCACAGTCTTAAAAGCTTGCATTTTTTTTATTCTTCACAGTCACCTAATAAAAGCAGCATTTTTGCATCATGTTTGCTATAATAATTTGTTATAAAAGATTCTTGCCTTTCATCTGTTTACAAACAGACTTTGATAGAAATAAATTGTTAATCACAGCATGAGGTGGTATTCCAGAATGTTAAGTATTTTCTATTCTCTATTGATGATTACTATGTCCTAGCCAAAAAAAGACTAAATAACTTAAATTGTTTAAGGGCTCAACAGTAATTAAAAAGTAACTGCAATTAACATATTCACTATCATGCATACAACAAAGTAGTTGTTAAAATTAAAAGTCCAACAGATGTTGCAATATTAAATAATGTTCTTTAGTGTAATGGTAATTATGTTTTGCACTCATTTACATATTAGTTTTGCAGTAATCTTTTCTAACCTTTTGACATTTGATATAATATATATTTAATAATATTTTTGATTGAACTTGCCCTTACTTTTTGTAACATAAAACAGAATAGAATATTGTTGTATGTTCGTGATTGAAATAAATATAGAGAATATGTCAGCATGATACTCCTTGGTTTGAAAATCATAAAACCACAACAGCATAAGTCCATATCCATAGAAACCAGCAAATAATGTTCATATACCCTTATTAAATTGGAAAAAAAATTATGCTATTAATTACAATCATTAACATTTTATTTGAACTGTATGATTGGCAGTTCCCTTCTTTGATTCACTAGAGTCAAATCAGACATTGAGAATTATTTAGAACAGTATTCTATCAAAATACGTATAGTAACGCAGACTGCATTAGATTAGCTTTGAATAATGAAGTGCACTTACAGTGTAACTGATCTTAGGTTGTCACACTATAGTGAACATTGCCAAACTTCCCAGCATGAGGGTTACTATAGAAATTAATCATGGTAGCTGCCAACACAGTCTCACCTCTTCTTTTCTTCACTTTTTGGCTGCACAATCTTGTTTGGCTGTTTAAATGGGTATTAAAAGTATTTTTTTTATCACTTATATTAGCAAAAACGCTTCAAGTAAAAAACATTATTATCTTCTCTAGAAGCATTTTGCTAATACACAAATATTTAAAAAATGTTTCTATTCAATATTAAAATGCAATGCCATTTTGAGCACTATGTCCCATTAAAGAATGGTCTATATCAGTGATGGCAAACCTTGGCACTCAAGATGTTTCAGAACTACATTTCCCACGATGCTTAGGCACTCTGAAGTACAGTCGAGCATCATGGGAAATGTAGTTCTGAAACAGCCAAGGATCGCCATCACTGGTCTATACAAATGGTAAAATGGATGTTGCTCCTAACAATTTTACTGCCATTTGAATGCATCTATCGAAAAGGATTTCAACACCTAAATATTTCAATACAACATAATATTCCAATGTTACATAGACTTACATTAAAGTTGATAAGAATCAAAATTTGATATTAATTAAAATAATTAAATGTTTATTTTTACCCCTTGCTCTAACACAACCAGTGATAGAAGAGCTTGTAAACAATTTTGGAAAGATCAATCCAGAATGATTTAAATTACGAGTGAGCCTGCATCTCAAGGGCTCAAAGCTGTTTCCACACTATGATAAGCGAAGCCTTTAATGTTCAAAAGATACATTTAATATCTACTTTAAATTGCAAAAAGATATGCAATTCAGATACTAGAATTTGACCTTTAAAGTGAAAGTAAATCCTAGTGTTTTACAATGCTAGGATTTACTATTGAAACAAATAAAGGGCACTTTCATTTATGAAGTATAAGATACTTCATGTAGAAAGCTCCTTTATTTTATTCAATCAATCGCCGCTCTTAGCTCCTACAGCAGCACATGGCTAAAAAAAAGTTTGGCTAAGAGGTGATGTTTTCACCTGTTAGCCAATAGCCGTGCAGTAAATCCGGCTTGGTGCCCATGGGAGCCGTATTTACCGCACGGCTATTGGCTAAGAGGTGAAAATGTCACCTCTTAGCCAAATTATTTTTTAGCCATGCGCTGCTGTAGGAGCTAAGAGCAGGGATCGGTTGAATCAAATAAAGGAGCTTACTACATGAAGTATCTTATACTTCATGAATGAAAGTGCCCTTTATTTGTTTCAATAGTAAATCCAAGCGTTTGTACAATGCTAGGATTGACTTTCACTTTAACTTTAAACATTACATTTAATATAGAACAAAATCAACATCCAAGCTCAGAAACAAACAACATTCAGTTTGATTATGTTTTTGAATCACTGTCCATAACAATACAGATTAAGATATGGCAAGCCTAGATTTTTCCTACAGTATAACACATACCAATGGAAGTATACCCCAAGGAATGCAAGGTCCTTCTGCCATAGCCATGATTTTGAGTAGAGAGTGAGATTTTATTTATATGTTTCTTGAGTCATTGGCAATTCACTGCTTTTTGAAATATCCCTTATAATTCTTGGTACACTGCTCATTGTTTATTCTTTGCATTGACTATATATTTTCTTGTTAATGCACTATTCATCTTTGTAAAATCAGGGATATAGATGCATATCATACTCACAATATGTACATGCTCCTTCTGATCATCCTAAGCCTTCTCTAATAAAGAGGAAATATGTTTCATCATAAGAGACATAGAAGACAAAGAGTTACTTTTGGTAATAGAAGTAAATTGAAAGTGAACTTTAAATTGTATGCTGTATCTGAATCATCTAAGTTTAATTTTGACTTCAATAAACCTTTACTTAATTTTTAACATGTGCTCAAACTTTCACCTATTTTTACTGATTATGGGGTCGAATTATTAAGGGCTGAATGGCCCCTGATACCCCTGTTTCCACGCGAGCCTTCAGGCTCGCCAGAAACAGCAGTTATGAAGCAGCGGTCTTAAGATCGGTGCTCCTTAACTCGTCCGCTGCCTCTAAGCAGTGGACAGCAATCAACCCAAACCTATACGATCGAGTTGATTGACACCCCCTGCTAGCTGCTGAGTGGCAGTGAATCTGCAGGGGGCGGCATTGCACAAGCAGTTCATGCTGTCGGCATTCAGCAATGCCGTATTATGTCTGCCAGACATTTATAAATTAGCCCCTATGTCTCCTTTGATCCCCTCACATGGTGCTTTAAACTATACACACAAAAAAGTGTTTGCATTAAATAAAACAAACATTTCTTTATGTACAGAGGAGCAACATTTAAAATTGCACACAGGCCCAAACATTCACCATGTATTAGGTTTTATAGAAACTCACTTGATGATGTAATAGATGTTTTATTGTCTGATCAGATCATATTTACCCATTCTGGATATTCATGAAGATAAAACTACAAATTAATGGGCATAATAAATATATAAAACTTTGGGAATTGGAACTGAAACTAACTTAACACAATTAACTCATTTGAAGATGTGGCTATAGGAAGCATTCAAAGTTTCTTATGATCCATTTGGCCCAGGATGAACAAACTGAAATAATGCTTGACATTAATTAAGAGGCCATTGATCATGGAGAGGAATGATGTAAAATCTTTGAAGGAGTGGGGTTTGTGCATTATATTGTAAGGTATGTATCCCTCCTTCACAGCGAGAACCATGCATAGCAAGATAAACAGCTTTTAAAGATATATGAAACCCAAAATGTTTATTTCATGATTCAGGCAGAGCGCAGAATTTTAAACAAGCAACCAAACACATACCTATGTCGTTTCGGGAGCTTGGAACTAGCTGCTGATTGGTGGCTGCCTTTGTATGACTCTTTTCATTGGCTTACCGATGTGTTCAGCTAGCATTGCTGCTTCTTCAATAAAGGATATCAAGAGAAAGAAGCAAAACTGATAACAGAGGTACATTGAAAGTTGTTTAAAAATGTATGCTCTATCTGAATCATGAAAGAAAGAAAAAATGGGTTTCATGTCTCTTTAAGCTAACGTTTGTCTTCCTAAACTTCTTTGAGTGAATTTGCAGTACTGACAAGACTTCTTAGACAATCTCATCGGAGTAGCGCTTCTGAACAACAGGCCTTAAAAGAGAGGAGACCAGGAGGTTGCAGTATGCCATTTATGTCAAAATATTTGAATTACAAATAAACACTAGAAACTTTTATAATTATAGTAGTATCTAATGGTGTCTAACAGGGCTCTTAGATGATCTCTTATGGGTGACCTGGTATGTGTAACTGTGAATTCCTGTATCTGTGCGATTGACATGAAGGGGTAGCTTTATCAAGAAGTGGATGCTGCAATCTACCCCTGAAGATTCGGGATCACTTAAACTTAAGCTAAGAAGCAGCAGTCTGAGGTGGCGGACAGCAATCATCCGGATCAGATACTATCGGGATGATTGAAACCCCCTGCTAGCGGCCAATTGTCCGCAAATGTATAGGGGGCGGCATTGCACAAGCATTTCACAAGTAATGCTTGTGCAATGATAAATGCAGAGAGCAAATGTTGTCGGCATTTATCAATGTAGGGTGGACAGGATTCGCTACAGCGAATCATGTCTACCTGCAAGTTGATAAATCGGCCCGAAGAGTCAGATCTGTTTATTATGAACTGGGATGTTAAATAGGTAACATGTTATTGAGAGGTAAAGTTTTACTTTGCTTTACAATTCCGGATAAGTTGTATATTATCCCCTTAATGACCACAATGTACCCTGTATGTCACTGGTCGTTAAGGGTTTTTTCAGGACATAATAGCACAAGTCTAGCAAGAACACGCTATCAATGCCCTCCCACCAGCAGGCTTTGTGGAATAGAGCAGTCTCAACGCTGGTGGCAAGACCACACTATAAAACAATCAAGTCCCAAAAAAGGCCAGTGACATACAGGGTACGTCGCTGGTCCTTAAGGGGTTAAAGTAAAATGTCCAATATGTTATATACTTTAATTATGTTATTTTTAATCTGTTCAACTGGTTATTCTTCATTTATTTAGCTTCGGCTAGATTACGAGTTGTGCATTAGGGTAAAAAAGCAGCGTTAGAGGTCCTAACGCTGCTTTTTTACGCCCACTGCTATTACGAGTCTTGAAGGTTTAGGGTCACTGCACACTTCTTTGGCCTTACCGCAAAACGACTTACGTAAACTTCGTAAGTCTTTTTTCTATGGGACTTCCATGGCGCCGGTATTATGAGTCTGTCCTGGGATGCCAAAAAGTGAGCGGTACACCCTACCCCATCCCATCAAGAGTCCTAACGCATTTAAAAGTCGGTAGATAAGAGTTTCCACCTACATTATATTTATGAACCCCTAATATGCTGCCCCCAACATTGCCGACACCTACATTATATTTATTAACCTCTAATTTGCCGTCCCCAATGTTGCCCCACCTACTTACACTTATTAACCCTTAATCTGCCGCCTCCAATGTTGCCGCCACTATAATAAACATATTAACCCCTAAACCGTCCACTCCCGCCTCGCAAACATTAGTTAAATATTATTAACCCCTAATCTGCTGTCCCTATCATCTACGCCAACTACCTATATTTATTAACCATTAATCTGCCGCCTCCAACATCGCCGCCACTATATTAAAGTTATTAACCCTTAAATCTAAGTCTAACCCTAACCCTAACACCCCCTAACTTAAATATAATTTAAATAAATCTAAAGAAAATTACTATCATTAACTGCATTATTCCTATTTAAAACTAAATACTTACCTATAAAATAAACCCTAAGCTAGCTACAATATAACTAATAGTTACATTGTAGCTATCTTAGGATTTATTTTTATTTTACAGGCAAGTTTGTATTTATTTTAACTAGGTACAATAGTTATTAAATAGTAATTAACTATTTAATAACTACCTAGCTATAATAAAAAAAAAGTACCTGTAAAATAAAACCTAACCTAAGTTACACTAACACCTAACACTACACTATAATTAAATATATTAACTAAATTAACAACAATTAAATCAATTAAATTAAATTAGCTAAAGTAAAAAAAAAAAAACACTAAATTACAGAAAATAATAAACAAATTACAAGACATTTAAACTAATGACACCTAATCTAATAGCCCTATCAAAATAAAAAAGCCCCACACCAAAATAAAAAAAAACCTAGCCTAAACTAAACTACCAATAGCCCTTAAAAGGGCCCCAAAGTAATCAACTCTTTTACCTATAAAAAAAATATAAACAACCCCCCCAACAGTAAAACCCACCACCCACACAACCAACCCCCCAAATAAAATACTATCTAAAAAAACCTAAGGGTGTATTGGGTGGGTTTTATTTTTAGGTTAGGGTTTGGGCTTGCAAAAGAGCTAACTGCCCTTTTAAGGGCAATGCCCATCCAAATGCCCTTTTCAGGACAATGGAGAGTTTAGGTTTTTTTAGTAAATATTTTATTTGGGGGGGTTGGTTGTGTGGGTGGTGGGTTTTACTGTTGGGGGGGCTATTGGTAGTTTAGTTTAGGCTAGGGTTTTTTTTTTAATTTGGGAGGCTTTTTTATTTTGATAGGGCTATTAGATTAGGTGTAATTAGTTTAACTATTTTGTAATTTGTTTATTATTTTCTGTAATTTAGTGGTGGGGTTTTGTACTTTAGCTAATTTAATTTAATTGATTTAATTGTTGTTAATTTAGTTAATTTATTTAATTATAGTGTAGTGTTAGGTGTTGGTGTAACTTTATTTTACAGGTACTTTTGTATTTATTTTAGCTAGGTAGTTATTAAATAGTTAATAACTATTTAGTAACTATTGGACCTAGTTAAAAAAAATACAAACTTGCCTGTAAAATAAAAATAAATCCTAAGCTAAATACAATGTAACTATTAGTCATGTTGTAGCTAGCCTAGGGTTTATTTTATAGGTAAGTATTTAGTTTTAAATAGGAATAATGTAGTTAATGATAGTCATTTTCTTTAGATTTATTTAAATTATATTTAAGTTAGGGGGTGTTAGGGTTAGGGTTAGACTTAGGTTTAGGGTTTAATACATTTAGTATAGTGGCGGCGATGTTGGGGGCAGCAGATTAGGGGTTAATAAATGTAGGTAGGTTGCGTAGATGTTAGGGACGGCAAATTAGGGGTTAATAATATTTAACCAATGTTTGCGAGGCGGGAGTGCGTCGGTTTAGGGGTTAATATGTTTATTATAATGGCGACGACGTTGGGGACGGCAGATTAGGGTTTAATAAGTGTAGGTAGGTGGCGGCGACATTGGGGGCGGCAGATTAGGGGTTAATAAATATAATGTAGGTGGCGGCGATGTTGGGGGCAGCAGATTAGGGGTTCATAAGTATATGGTAGGTGGCGGCGGTGTCCGAAGCGGCAGATTAGGGGTTAATAAGAATAATGTAGGTGTCGGCGATGTCGGAGGCGGCAGAGTAGGGGTTAATAAGTGTAAGATTAGGGGTGTTTAGACTCGGGTTCATGTTAGGGTGTTAGGTGTAGAGATAAATTTTATTTCCCCATAGGAATCAATGGGGCTGCGTTAAGGAGCTTTACGCTGCTTTTTTGCAGGTGTTAGACTTTTTCTCAGACGGCTCTTCCAGTTGATTCCTATGGGGAAATTGTGCACGAGCACGTACGACCAGCTCACCGCTGACTTAAGCAGTGCTGGCACTGGAGTGCGGTAAGGAGCAAAATTTTGCTCAACGCTCACTGTTTGTAAAAATTTGTAATACCAGTGCTGTAGGTAAGTGAGTGGTGAGGGATAACTGCTCATTAGCACCGCACAGCTCAAAACGAAAAACTCGTAATCTAGCTGCTTGTTTCTTACCAGCCCCTAGGTATCGTGTTTTATTTTCCATTATATAGTCTAAATCTAGTTTGTATTGTTTATTTTAAAACAAGAAACAATAAAGTGTTGGATTTGTATGTTATCCTATTGAGAAATACCAGAGGGTAGACATGTATTTTATCCAGGAAAACAGCTCCCAACTTCACTATCACAACTGTTTAAAGGATGCTGAAATGTCTTATTTAACTATCTTGTTGACACATGGCTGTTTTGTATTGCTTCCCTTTGTCTATCATTGCATTGCTATGTTGTGATAAATATAAGGTTCTGGTTCTGCATTATCTTTGGTATCTTTGCAGTTTCAAACCTTTTTTTTTTTCCCTTTGGCAATAAATAAATTATTTCAGTTAAAAATAAATACAAGGAAAAAAATAGCATTCAAACCAATGTGTATTTGAATTTCAGTTGAACCAGCATTGGGCTAGATTACAAGTGGTGCGCTAACTGTTGTGCACAAGTGAAAAGGGGACGTATCATGGGTCCTTGCATGCATTGCAAGTAGCGTGCATATTATGAGCTGAAAGTAAATGTGTCCACTTGAGTGCAATTGAAATTAATGTGTTTCGGAATGGTGTGACTTCAAAGCTCTGGTTAACTGTTACTCGAGTCAAAAAAGTAGAACAAACACATACAAAATACAAAAATTTAAAAGTACAGTTACACTCATAATAACAAAATTATTGAATAAAAATATTACATAACAAAAGGTATAAGGTGTCTCAGGTGTTGAAAAAAAAAAAACTACAAAGGGCTTTAACATAGAGATACATACATACACATGTCTACATGTGTGTGTATATATACATATATACAGGGCTTTTTTTCTGCCTCTTCAAAGCACAATTGACTATTAGATCAACTACAATGTTCCCTCTAAAGAGCTACTGCACATGATAGAGTTAAAATGGCGGGGACGGCTGCTCTTAAATAAACAGAACCATACTCTCCATGATATTCATTCATTACCTATCACTCTAGGCATGACCACCTCCTGACATGACATCTTCAACCCAAAGGGGTGCGTTAGCTACGCATGCTTTTTTTCCCCCGCACCTTTTAAATACCGCTGGTATTTAGAGTTCACAGAATGGCTGCGTTAGGCTCCAAAAAAGGAGCGTAGAGCATATTTACCGCCACTGCAACTCTAAATACCAGCGTTGCTTACGGACGCGGCCAGCTTAAAAAATGTGCTCGTGCACGATTCCCCCATAGAAAAAAATGGGGCAGTTTGAGCTGAAAAAAAACCTAACACCTGCAAAAAAGCAGCGTTCAGCTCCTAACGCAGCTACATTGTTTTCTATGGGGAAACAGTTTCTAAGTCTGCACCTAACACCCTAACATGTACCCGAGTCTAAACACCCCTAACCTTATACTTATTAACTCCTAATATACCGCCCCCGCTATCGCTGACCCCTGCATATTATTTTTAACCCCTAATCTGCCGCTCCGTATACCGCCGCAACATACATTATAGTTATGTACCCCTAATCTGCTGCCCCTAACACCGCCGACCCCTATATTATATTTATTAACCCCTAATCTGCCCCCCACAACGTCGCCACCAGTTACCTACAATAATTAACCCATAATCTGCCGATCGGATCTCGCCGCTAGTCTAATAAATGGATTAACCCCTAAAGCTAAATCTAACCCTAACACTAACACCCCCCTAAGTTAAATATAATTTAAATCTAACTAAATAAATTAACTCTTATTAAATAAATTATTCCTATTTAAAGCTAAATACTTACCTGTAAAATAAACCCTAATATAAAATAAATTATTCCTATTTAAAGCTAAATACTTACCTGTAAAATAAACCCTAATATAGCTACAATATAAATAATAATTACATTGTAGCTATTTTAGGATTAATATTTATTTTACAGGCAACTTTGTATTTATTTTAACCAGGTACAATAGCTATTAAATAGTTAATAACTATTTAATAGTTACATAGTTAAAAAAATTACAAAATTACCTGTAAAATAAATCCTAACCTAAGTTACAATTAAACCTAACACTACACTATCAATAAATTAATTAAATAAACTACCTACAATTACCTACAATTAAACCTAACACTACACTATCAATAAATTAATTAAATAAAATACCTACAAATAACTACAATGAAATAAACTAACTATAGTACAAAAAAGAACTAAGTTACAAAAAATAAAAAAATATTTACAAACATTAGAAAAATATTACAACAATTTTAAACTAATTACACTTACACTAAGCCTCCTAATAAAATAACAAAGCCCCCCAAAATAAAACAATGCCCTACCCTATTCTAAAATTAAAATAGAAAAGCTATTTTACCTTACCAGCCCTGAAAAGAGCCCTTTGCGGGGCATGCCCCAAAGAATTCAGCTCTTTTGCCTGTAAAAAAAACCCATACAATACCCCCCCCAACATTAAAACCCACCACCCACATACCCCTAATCTAACTCAAACCCCCCTTAAATAAACCTAACACTAAGCCCCTGAAGATCTCCCTACCTTGTCTTCACCTCACCGGGTTCAGCGATCGGTCCAGAAGAGGGTCCGAAGTCTTGATCCAAGCGGCGGCTGAAGAACTCCATCATCGGGCTGAAGTCGGAAGTCCATCATCGGGATGAAGTCTTCTATCAAGCCGCATCTTCAATCTTCTTTCTTCCGGAGCGGAGCGGAGCCATCTTCTTCCCAGCCGACGCGGATCCAATCTCTTCAAGCAATGCCTACTCGCCGAATGACGGTTCCTTTAAATGACGTCATCCAAGATGGCGTCCCTCGAATTCCGATTGGCTGATAGGATTCTATCAGCCAATCGGAATTAAGGTAGGAATATTCTGATTGGCTGATGGAATCAGCCAATCAGATTCAAGTTCAATCTGATTGGCTGATTGGATCAGCCAATCAGATTGAACTTGAATCTGATTGGCTGATTCCATCAGCCAATCAGAATTTTCCTGCCTTAATTCCGATTGGCTGATAGAATCCTATCAGGAAATCGGAATTCGAGGGACGCCATCTTGGATGACGTCCCTTAAAGAAACCTTCATTCTTCAGTTGGACGTCGGAAGAAGAGGATAGATCCGCGCTGGAGGTCTTCAGGATGGAGCCGTTCATCGGATGAAGATAGAAGATGCCGCTTGGATCAAGATGGTTGCCGGTCCGGATCTCCTCTTCTTCCCGGATAGGATGAAGACTTTGGAGCCTCTTCTGGACCTCTTCAGCTGACGCTTGATAGAAGACTTCAGCAGGATTATGGATCGCCATCCCCTGCTTGGGCTTGGATGAAGACTTCAGAGCCAGGACGGATCGGTGTTATACCCGGTGTGGTGAAGACAAGGTAGGATGATCTTCAGGGGGGTAGTGTTAGGTTTATTTAAGGGGGGTTTGGGTTAGATTAGGGGTATGTGGGTGGTGGGTTTTAATGTTGGGGGGGGTTGTATTTTTCTTTTATAGGCAAAAGAGCTGAATTCTTTGGGGCATGCCCCACAAAGGGCCCTTTTAAGGGCTGGTAAGGTAAAAGAGATTTGAACTTTTTTAATTTAGAATAGGGTAGGGCATTTTTTATTTTGGGGGGCTTTGTTATTTTATTAGGGGGCTTAGAGTAGGTGTAATTAGTTTAAAATTGTTGTAATATTTTTCTAATGTTTGTAAATATTTTTTTATTTTTTGTACTTTAGTTAGTTTATTTAAATGTATTTATTTGTAGGTATTGTATTTAATTAATTTATTGATAGTGTAGTGTTAGGTTTAATTGTAGGTAATTGTAGGTATTTTATTTAATTTATTTATTGATAGTGTAGTGTTAGGTTTAATTATAACTTAGGTTAGGATTTATTTTACAGGTAATTTTGTAATTATTTTAACTAGGTAACTATTAAATAGTTATTAACTATTTAATAGCTATTGTACCTGGTTAAAATAATTACAAAGTTACCTGTAAAATAAATATAAATCCTAAAATAGCTACAATATAATTATAATTTATACAGGGAGTGCAGAATTATTAGGCAAGTTGTATTTTTGAGGATTAATTTTATTATTGAACAACAACCATTTTCTCAATGAACCCAAAAAACTCATTAATATCAAAGCTGAATATTTTTGGAAGTAGTTTATAGTTTGTTTTTAGTTTTAGCTATTTTAGGGGGATATCTGTGTGTGCAGGTGACTATTACTGTGCATAATTATTAGGCAACTTAACAAAAAACAAATATATACCCATTTCAATTATTTATTTTTACCAGTGAAACCAATATAACATCTCAACATTCACAAATATACATTTCTGACATTCAAAAACAAAACAAAAACAAATCAGT
Source organism: Bombina bombina (assembly GCF_027579735.1). Taxonomy (NCBI): domain Eukaryota; kingdom Metazoa; phylum Chordata; class Amphibia; order Anura; family Bombinatoridae; genus Bombina; species Bombina bombina. The sequence goes on along the minus strand of NC_069499.1, from coordinate 700,475,988 downwards.
GACCAATATAGCCACCTTTCTTTTCAAGGACACTCAAAAGCCTGCCATCCATGGATTCTGTCAGTGTTTTAATCTGTTCACCATCAACATTGCGTGCAGCAGCAACCACAGCCTCCCAGACACTGTTCAGAGAGGTGTACTGTTTTCCCTCCTTGTAAATCTCACATTTGATGATGGACCAAAGGTTCTCAATGGGGTTCAGATCAGGTGAACAAGGAGGCCATGTCATTAGATTTTCTTCTTTTATACCCTTTCTTGCCAGCCACGCTGTGGAGTACTTGGGCGCGTGTGATTGAGCATTGTCCTGCATGAAAATCATGTTTTTCTTGAAGGATGCAGACTTCTTCCTGTACCACTGCTTGAAGAAGGTGTCTTCCAGAAACTGGCAGTAGGACTGGGAGTTGAGCTTGACTCCATCCTCAACCCGAAAAGGCCCCACAAGCTCATCTTTGATGATACCAGCCCAAACCAGTACTCCACCTCCACCTTGCTTGCGTCTGAGTCGGACTGGAGCTCTCTGCCCTTTCCAATCCAGCCACGGGCCCATCCATCTGGCCCATCAAGACTCACTCTCATTTCATCAGTCCATAAAACCTTAGAAAAATCAGTCTTGAGATATTTCTTGGCCCAGTCTTGACGTTTCAGCTTGTGTGTCTTGTTCAGTGGTGGTCGTCTTTCAGCCTTTCTTACCTTGGCCATGTCTCTGAGTATTGCACACCTTGTGCTTTTGGGCACTCCAGTGATGTTGCAGCTCTGAAATATGGCCAAACTGGTGGCAAGTGGCATCTTGGCAGCTGCACGCTTGACTTTTCTCAGTTCATGGGCAGTTATTTTGCGCCTTGGTTTTTCCACACGCTTCTTGCAACCCTGTTGACTATTTTGAATGAAACGCTTGATTGTTCGATGATCACGCTTCAGAAGCTTTGCAATTTTAAGAGTGCTGCATCCCTCTGCAAGATATCTCACTATTTTGACTTTTCTGAGCCTGTCAAGTCCTTCTTTTGACCCATTTTGCCAAAGGAATGGAAGTTGCCTAATAATCATGCACACCTGATATAGGGTGTTGATGTCATTAGGCCACACCCCTTCTCATCACAGAGATGCACATCACCTAATATGCTTAATTGGTAGTAGGCTTTCGAGCCTATACAGCTTGGAGTAAGACAACATGCATAAAGAGGATGATGTGGTCAAAATACTCATTTGCCTAATAATTCTGCACTCCCTGTATTGTAGCTATATTAGGGTTTATTTTACAGGTAAGTAATTAGCTTTAAATAGGAATAATTTATTTAATAATAGTTAATTTATTTCGTTAGATTTAAATTATATTTAAGTTAGGGGGGTGATAGGGTTCGGGTTAGACTTAGCTTTAGGGGTTAATACATTTATTATAGTAGCAGTGAGCTCCAGTCGGCAGATTAGGGGTTAATGCTTGAAGTTAGGTGTCGGCGATGTTAGGGAGGGCAGATTAGGGGTTAATACTATTTATTATAGGGTTATTGAGGCGGGAGTGAGGCGGATTAGGGGTTAATAACTTTATTATAATAGCGGCGCGGTCCGGTCGGCAGATTAGGGGTTAATAAGTGTAGGCAGGTGGAGGCGACGTTGAGGGGGGCAGATTAGGGGTTAATAAATATAATATAGGGGTCAGTGGTTTTAGGGGCAGTAGATTAGGGGTTCATAGGGATAACGTAGGTGGCAGCGGCGTGCAGTCGGCAGATTAGTGGTTAATAAGTGTAGGCAGGTGGAGGCGACATTGAGGGGGGCAGATTAGGGGTTAATAAATATAATATAGGGGTCGGCGGTGTTAGGGGCAGCAGATTAGGGGTTCATAGGGATAATGTAGGTGGCAGCGGCGTGCGGTCGGCAGATTAGGGGTTCAAAAATTTTAATAGAGTGGCGGCGATGTGGGGGGACCTCGGTTTAGGGGTACATAGGTAGTTTATGGGTGTTAGTGTACTTTAGAGCACAGTAGTTAAGAGCTTTATAAACCGGCGTTAGCCCAAAAAGCTCTTAACTACTGACTTTTTTCTGCGGCTGGAGTTTTGTCGTTAGATTTCTAACGCTCACTTCAGCCACGACTCTAAATACCGGCGTTAGAAAGATCCCATTGAAAAGATAGGATACGCAAATGGCGTAGGGGGATCTGCGGTATGGAAAAGTCGCGGCTGCAAAGTGAGCGTTAGACCCTTTCCTGACTGACTCCAAATACCAGAGGGCGGTAAAAACCAGCGTTTTCGCTGGCTACCGCCCAACTCTAAATCTAGCCGACTATGTTTACTGCAGGGCATTACACTACTCGCCCTTTAGGTTAGCAGCTCTCATGGTCACCAATAATTTCTATACACTCACCACTCAGGCTGTTGTCTCTTTGCCCAAGAAGGTGGGCAAACTACAACTACCTATGTGCTCCGCACTTCTGCCACTTTTCCTATTTGCTCTGTGTGAGTGGAAACCCAGAAGCCATCTGAATAACCAAAAACAGCTTCATGCCAGGTATACACATCTGTTTTATTGAATTAAATGTTATATTTATGGTCAGGGAATTAATTATAAGAATAATTGTTTTAAAACTAGTTTGTTAACAATACATTTGAAGAATAACAGCAAAATAACTCAGCAATGTGTGAGAGGACTGTCTGGGCTTTAAACCCTGCAAGGGCCAGGAACACCCCCATTGCTCAGCTAACGCAGGTGCAGCAATCACTTGAGCACCTATGGGAGGCACAGAACACAAAGTTATGGTCACAGAACACTTCCCCTGCCTGTCAGGAGCTGGCAACGTGCCGCGACTAGCCATGACAGTCACATGGTCAGAAATTGCAGAACGTCCACTTGCATGGAGGTTTCTTTTTTAAATGGGCAGCTTTTGATTAGAATGCTTGCCTACAACTATGGTTGTTAAATAAAATTACCTCTATGTGTCAGAGTGTTATTGTGTCTGTGTTAATGTCTGTGTATGTGTTAGTGTGTCAGTGTCTCTATGTGTGTTAGTATGTCTGTGTATGTGTGTGTTTTAAGTTTGTCTGTATGTATCTGTGTCAGATTGTCAGTGTATCTGTGTGTATGTGTTAGTGTGTATGTGCCCTAGTGTTTCTGTGTGTTTAGCATTTCTGTGTGTGTTAGTGTGTCTGCATGTGTCAGATTGTCAGTGATTATACACAAATAAGTAGGCATGAGTATTTGGATGCTTAGCTAGAATATAAAATGTGTTGCTCTCTTACAAGAAAATAACCAGCTCTAAAAAGAGCCAAATGCCGCGAGCAGCCTTCGAGTATTGGCACTTTTTTTTTTCTTTCAAAAAAGCCCTGCGCGCACACACACACATATATATATTTATATGTGTTTACAAATGTATTTATGTATTAATATGTGTATATAATTTATGTATTTATAGATATTTATATATACACATATTAACACATAAATACATATGTGTATATATATATATATATATATATATATATATATATATATATATATAGATATATATATATATATATATATATATATATATATATATATATATATATATATATATAGATAGATAGATAAAAACATGTAAAATCAAATTTAAGCAATATTCATATTTAGGTATAGATATATATTTTACCTAAAACCAGCAGATTTTCTAAATTTCTAAATTACCTTCTAGATTGTTTCCATGAGAATAGGACCCTCAATTCCTCCTGTATGTGTTCGTCAATTTTTTTTATTTTTTTGTTACTTTTTTTAAAACATTGCATTCGACGGCACCAATACGCTTCCGTGACATCACCTAACATCGCAGCCGTGGACCTGAATACACTCTCCATATTTATATAAAAAGCTGTCAAAAAGCCGCGCACCAAGTACGGGGCAATGAGCAGCGGACTGTTATTAACTAAACAGTCATCGATCTCACTGCTATTCGGCTTTTTCATAGCTTTATGTATACCCTGTCACTAAACACCGCCACTATACTAAACTGTTTAACCCCTATCCTGCAGCTCCTGGACACCGCTGCAACTAAATAAATTTATTAACCCCTATCCCGCTGCTCTCCGACATCGCCACAACTCTAATAAACGTATTAACCCCTATTCCACCGCTCCCGGACCCCGCTGCAACTAACTAAATGTATTAACCCCTAAACCTCTGGCCTCCCACATCACTACCACTTACAAAACCTATTAACCCCTAAACCGCCATCCCCCCACATCGCCATAAACTAAATTAACCTATTAACCCCTAAAACTAACAACCCGCTAACTTTATATTAAATATTAACTCATCCCTATCTTATAATAAATTAAAACTTACCTTTAGATTTAAATTAAACTATATAAAACTATTACTTAACCTACCCTAACTGTTATACTAAAATTACGTTAAACTATATTAAACTATTAATTAACCTACCCTAACTGTTATACTAAAATTACATTTAACTATATTAAACTATTAATTAATCTACCCTGTTATACTAAAATTGCATTAAACTACATTAAACTAATAATTAATCTACCCTAACTGTTATATTAAAATTACATTAAACTACAAATTAAATTAACTAAATTACATATTTAAAAACCTAACCCTACTCAAACAATTTAAATCTACTATTAAAAATTACAAAGTTACAAAAAACTAACAACTAAGTTACAAAAAATAACAAATACTAAGTTACAAAAAAATAAACACTAAGTTACACAAAATAAAACATTTATCAAATATTTAAACGAATTACACCTAATCTAAGAGCCCTATGAAAATAAAAAAGCTCCCCAAAATAAAATAAAAAACCTAGCCTACAATAAACTACCAATGGCCCTTAAAAGGGCCTTTTGTGGGGCATTGCCCCAAAGAAATCAGCTCTTTTACCTGTAAATAAAAAATGCAAATACCCCCACAACAATAAAACACACCACCCACATAACCAAACCCCCCAAATAAAAACCTAATCTAAAAAAACCTAAGCTCCCCATTGCCTTGAAAAGGGCATTTGTATGGGCATTGCCTTTAAAAGGGCATTTAGCTCTTTTTCGAAAGCCCAAACCCTGATCTAAAATTAAAACCCACCCAATAAAGCCTTACACTAACCCCCGAAGATACACTTACAGTTTCTGAAGAGCCGACATCCATCCTCAACGAAGCACAGAAGTCCTCATCGAAGAGGCCGAAGTCTTCATCCAAGCCCGCAGAAGTCTTCATCCAGACAGCATCTTCTATCTTCATCCATCCGGCGCGGAGCGGCTCTATCTTCAAGACATCCGACGCGGAGCATCCTCTTCTTACGATGTCTTCTTCCAAATGAAGGTTCCTTTAAATGATGTCATCCAAGATGGCTTCCCTTAGATTCCGATTGGCTGATAGAATTCTATCAGCCAATCGGAATTAAGGTTGAAAAAATCCTATTGGCTGTTGCAATCAGCCAATAGGATTGAGCTTTCATCCTATTGGCTGATCCAATCAGCCAATAGGATTGAGCTTGCATTCTATTGGCTGATTGGAGTATCCAATAGAATGCGAGCTCAATCCTATTCGCCTTCATTCGGAAGAAGACGTCGTAAGCAGAGGATGCTCCGCGTCAGGTGTCTTGAAGATGGAGCCGCTCCGCGCCAGATGGATGAAGATAGAAGATGCCGTCTGGATGAAGACTTCTGCGGGCTTGGATGAAGACTTCGGCCGCTTCGATGAGGACTTCTGCTGCTTCGTTGAGGATGGATGTCAGCTCTTTAGAAACTGTAAGTGGATCTTCGGGGGTTAGTGTTAGGCTTTTTTGTATTTTTATTTGTATTTTTATTTACAGGTAAAAGAGCTGATTTCTTTGGGGCAATGCCCCGCAAAAGGCCCTTTTTTTAGGGCCCTTGGTAGTTTATTGTAGGCTATGTTTTTTTTTTTTTGGGGGGGGGGGCTTTTTTATTTTCATAGGGCTCTTAGTTCAGGTGTAATTAGTTTAACCCCTTAATGACCGGACCATTTTTCAATTTTCTTACCCTTAATGACAATGGCTATTTTTACATTTCTGCAGTGTTTGTGTTTAGCTGTAATTTTCCTCTTACTCATTTACTGTACCCACACATATTATATACCGTTTTTCTCGCCATTAAAAGGAATTTCTAAAGATACCATTATTTTCATCATATCTTATAATTTACTATAAAAAAATTATAAAATATGAGGAAAAAATTGAAAAAAACACACTTTTTCTAACTTTGACCCCAAAAATCTGTTACACATCTACGACTACCAAAAAACACCCATGCTAAATAGTTTCTAAATTTTGTCCTGAGTTTAGAAATACCCAATGTTTACATGATCTTTGCTTTTTTTGCAAGTTATAGGGCAATAAATACAAGTAGCACTTTGCTATTTCCAAACCACTTTTTTTCAAAATTAGCGCAAGTTACATTGGAACACTGATATCTGTCCGGAATCCCTGAATATCCCTTGACATGTATATATTTTTTTTTAGAAGACAACCCAAAGTATTGATTTATGCCCATTTTGGTATATTTCATGCCACCATTTCACTGCCAAATGCAAGCAAATAAAAAAAAATCGTTCACTTTTTCACAAATTTTGTCACAAACTTTAGGTTTCTCACTGAAATTATTTACAAACAGTTTGTGCAATTATGGCACAAATGGTTGTAAATGCTTCTCTGGGATCCTCTTTGTTCAGAAATAGCAGACATATATGGCTTTGGCATTGCTTTTTGGTAATTAGAAGGCCACTAAATGCCGCTGTGCACCACAGGTGTATTATGCCCAGCAGTGAAGGGGTTAATTAGGGAGCTTGTAGAGACCTTGAAGGGTTAATTTTAGCTTTAGTGTAGTGTAGTAGACAACCCAAAGTATTGATCTAGGCCCATTTTGGTACATTTCATGCCACCATTTCACCGCCAAATGCGAGCAAATAAAAAAAAAAGTTACATTTTTCACAATTTTAGGTTTCTCACTGAAATTATTTAGCTTGTGCAATTATGTCACAAATGGTTGTAAATGCTTCTCTGGGATCTCCTTTGTTCAGAAATAGCAGACATATATGGCTTTGGCGTTGCTTTTTGGCAATTAGGAGGCCACTAAATGCTGCTGCGCATCACACTTGTATTATGCCCAGCAGTTAAGGGGTTAATTAGGTAGCTTGTAGAGAGCTTGCAGGGTTAATTTTAGCTTTAGTGTAGAGATCAGCCTCCCACCTGACACATCCCACCCACTGATCCCTCCCAAACAGCTCTCTTCCCTCCCCACCCCACAATTGTCCCCGCCATCTTAAGTACTGGCAGAAAGTCTGCCAGTACTAAAATAAAAGGTGTTTTTTTATATATATATATATTTTTTTTTTTAATTATTCATCTGTGATGGACCCCTGCCTTAGCCTCCAACCTCCCTGATCCCCCTCCAAACAGCTCTCTAACCCTCCCAACCTACCTATTTGCCACCATCTTGGGTACTGGCAGCTGTCTGCCAGTACCCAGTTTTCCCCAAAAAAGAAAGGTTGTTTTTTTTTTTTGTTTTTTTTTTCTTAAACAGCAGTTTTCTGTACTGTAGCTGCCCCCCCACCTAACCCCATCCCCCTACCCTAGCAGATCCTATTATTTTTTTAAAAAAAAAAATGTTTTCTGCCCCCCTCTCTCTTCTCTAGTCATTGGTGGCAGTGGTTGCTGCACGCGCGCGTGCGCACACACACATGCACTCGCGCGCGCCCGCAGGCCCCCCCTCCGCACGCTCCCAGCATCCGGCGTGCACAAAGCACTTGAAGGAACCGGATGCCAGGGAGCGATGGGCCGCCCACCCGCCTCCCTTGTAAGCTCCCACCCACCCACCAACGGCACCATCGCTACCGGTGCAGAGAGGGCCACAGAGTGACTCTCTCTGCATCGGATGCTTTTTAAAGGGTATTGCAGGATGCCTCAATATCGAGGCATCACTGCAATACCCTGAGAGCTGCTGGAAGCGATTGAGATCGCTTCCAGCACTCTCTTAGACAACTGACGTACCAGGTACGTCCATTGTCACTAACTGTCAGTTTTTGCAGGACGTACCTGGTACGTCAGTTGTCATTAAGGGGTTAAATATTTGATCATTTATTTTTTATTTTGTGTAACTTAGTGTTTATTTTTTTGTAACTTAGTCTTTGTTATTTTTTGTAGTTGTTAGTTTTTTGTAACTTTGAAAATTTTAATAGTAAATTTAAATTATTTGAATAGGGTTAGGTGTTTAAATATGTAATTTAGTTAATTTAATTTGTAGTTTAATGTAATTTTGGATCAGCCAATAGGATGAAAGCTCAATCCTATTGGCTGATTGCAACAGCCAATAGGATTTTTTCAACCTTAATTCCGATTGGCTGATAGAATTCTATCAGCCAATCGGAATCTAAGGGAAGCCATCTTGGATGACATCATTTAAAGGAACCTTCATTTGGAAGAAGACATCGTAAGAAGAGGATGCTCCACGTCGGATGTCTTGATGATAGAGCCGCTCCGCGCCGGATGGATGAAGATAGAAGATGCTGTCTGGATGAAGACTTCTGCGGGCTTGGATGAAGACTTCGGCCTCTTCGATGAGGACTTCTGCGCTTCGTTGAGGATGGATGTCGGCTCTTCAGAAACTGTAAGTGGATCTTCGGGGGTTAGTGTAAGGCTTTATTGGGTGGGTTTTAATTTTAGATCAGGGTTTGGGCTTTCGAAAAAGAGCTAAATGCCCTTTTAAGGGCAATGCCCATACAAATGCCCTTTTCAAGGCAATGGGGAGCTTAGGTTTTTTTAGATTAGGTTTTTATTTGGGGGGTTTGGTTATGTGGGTGGTGTGTTTTATTGTTGTGGGGGTATTTGCATTTTTTATTTACAGGTAAAAGAGCTGATTTCTTTGGGGCAATGCCCCACAAAAGGCCCTTTTAAGGGCCATTGGTAGTTTATTGTAGGCTAGGTTTTTTTTTTTATTTTGGGGAGCTTTTTTATTTTCATAGGGTTCTTAGATTAGGTGTAATTCGTTTAAATATTTGATAATTTATGTTTTATTTTGTGTAACTTAGTGTTTATTTTTTTGTAACTTAGTCTTTGTTATATTTTGTAGTTGTTAGTTTTTTGTAACTTTGAAAATTTTAATAGTAAATTTAAATTATTTGAATAGGGTTAGGTGTTTAAATATGTAATTTAGTTAATTTAATTTGTAGTTTAATGTAATTTTAGTATAACAGTTAGGGTAGATTAATTATTAGTTTAATATAGTTTAATCTAATTTAATGTAATTTAAGTATAAAAGATAGGGTAGATAAATTAATAGTTTAATATAGTTTAATGTAATTTTAGTATAACAGTTAGGGTAGGTTAATTATTAGTTTAATATAGTTTAATTTAAATCTAAAGGTAAGTTTAAATGTATTATAATATAGGAATGAGTTAATATTTAATGTAAAGTTAGTGGGTTGTTTAGGGGTTAATAGGTAAAGTTAGTGCTAGTGATGTGGGAGGCCAGGGGTTTAGGGGTTAATACATTTATTTAGTTGCGATGGGCTCCGGGAGCGGCGGGATAGGGGTTAATAACATTATGTAAGTGGCAGTGGGGTCCGGAAGCGGCGGAAGAGGGGTTAATAACTGTATGGGGGTGGCGGGGGTGGCGGGGCAGCATATTAGGGGTTAATAGGTATAATTTAGGTGGCGGCGGTGTAGGGGGTGGCAGATTAGGGGTTAATAAGTATAATGTAGGTGGCGGCAGTGTAGGGGGCGGAAGATTAGGGGTGTTTAGACTCGGGGGTTATGTAAGGGTATTAGGTGTAAACATAACTTTTATTCTCCCATAGGAATCAATGGGATATCTGGCAGCAGAGAACATGAGCTTTTGCTGCTTTCAGACTCCCATTGATTCCTATGGCATCCGCCGCCTCCAGGGCGGCGGATTGAAAAGCAGGTACACTGGGCCGGATTAGTGGCGAGCGAACCTGGTAGATATTTGTTAACTAGCAAAAGTAGTCAGATAGTGGCGAATTTGCATTCGGAACATCTGTAGTGACGTAAGCATCGATCTGTGTCGGACTGAGACCAGCGGATCGTATGTTACGTCACAGATTTCAACTTTTGCCGGTCTGTAGGCTTTGATAAATAAGGGAATCAAGCTCTCCACAATTGCGCTGCAGAATTCCAGCGTATTTGCAGTTGACGGCTTGATAAATAGGCCTCTTTGTCAGTGCTGAAGAATATGTTGGCGCTTTATAAATAAAGAATTATAATAATAATAATAATAATATACAGGTAGCCCTCAGTTTACGCCGGGGTTAGGTTCCAGAAGGAATGGTTGTAAATCGAAACCGTTGTAAATTGAAACCCAGTTTATAATGTAAGTCAATGAGAAGTGAGGGAGTTAGGTTCCAGCCCCCTCTCAAAATTGGCATAAGTAACACCTAATATATATTATTTTTAAAGCTTTGAAATGAAGACTTTAAATGCTAAACAGCATTATAAACCTAATAAAATAATCACACAACACAGAATATATAATTAAACTAAGTTAAATGAACAAAAACATTTGCTAAACAGCATTATAAACCTAATAAAATAATCACACAAAACAGACTTTACTTGCATTTTTCTGCAAACAGTTCTTTCTATGCATTCCAATCTGGACTGATTTATAGACAGGAAGATCTTGTTCCTTTCCAAGCTGCTCGATAGCTCAGGTCTGGTTAAACTGATTAATTTCAGCTTGCTTGGCTTGCATATCTTTGCTGCAACACAAGCGGACAGCTCCACCTACTGACTATTTTAATCAATGCACTGCTTCTCAATGCTTTTCAATAGCAGTCACATGACTGAAAAAAAAGGTTGTTATTCTGAAACGGTGCAAATTGAACCGTTGTAAACCGAGGGCCACCTGTATATAGAAATATGTATTTAAGAATAAATAGAACATTTTCTATGTGAGGAACATTGTAATGTGAAATATTAATATTTCATGTCAGGTTAGTGCACTTGAGATAATGTGATCGGGTTTGCATGCAAGTAAGGATGTTAGAGTTTTTTTCTACTTTTCGCACCTCATTGAAGTCTATGGGGGAATGTGTTAATGCAGTTGCAATATTCTTATTTTTCAACCTGTAATATGCATGCTACCCGACGCGCACAAAAAGAGTTTGAGCACAAACTATGGTTCCACTCATAATCAAGACCTTTATCGTTTCTATGGCATTCTCATGTTTCTTTAAAACTCTATAACAATTTAACAAATAAAAAATATACGGCTAGATTTAGAGTTTTGTCGGTAATGACCCGCGTAGCTAACGCATGCTTTTCCCCCCCCGCACCTTTTAAATACCGCTGGTATTTAGAGTTCACAGAATGGCTGCGTTTTCAGTGCGTTAGGCTCCAAAAAAGGAGCGTAGAGCATAATTTACCGCCACTGCAACTCTCGATACCAGCAGTGCTTACGGACGCGGCCAGCTTCAAAAACGTGCTCGTGCACGATTCCCCCATAGGAAACAATGGGGCAGTTTGAGCTGAAAAAAAACCTAACACCTGCAAAAAAGCAGCGTTAAGCTCCTAACGCAGCCCCATTGTTTCCTATGGGGAAACACTTCCTACGTCTGCACCTTACACCCTAACATGTACCCCGAGTCTAAACACCCCTAACCTTACACTTATTAACCTCTAATCTGCCGCCCCCGCTATCGCTGACCCCTGCATATTATTATTAACCCCTAATCTGCCGCTCCATACACTGCCGCAACCTACATTATCCCTATGTACCCCTAATCTGCTGCCCATAACACCGCCGACCCCTATATTATATTTATTAACCCCTAATCTGCCCCCCAGAACGTCGCCTCCACCTACCTACAATTATTAACCCCTAATCTGCCGACCGGACCTCACCGCTACTATAATAAATGTATTAACCCCTAATCCGCCTCACTAACCCTATAATAAATAGTATTAACCCCTGATCTGCCCTCCCTAACATCGCCGGACCTCGCCGCTACTCTAATAAATGTATTAACCCCTAAAGCTAAGTCTAACCATAACCCTAACACCCCCCTAAGTTAAATATAATTTAAATCTAACGAAATAAATTAACTCTTATTAAATACATTATTCCTATTTAAAGCTAAATACTTACCTGTAAAATAAATCCTAATATAGCTACAATATAAATTATAATTACATTGTAGCTATTTTAGGATTTATATTTATTTTACAGGCAACTTTGTATTTATTTTAACCAGGTACAATAGCTATTAAATAGTTAAGAACTATTTAATAGCTACCTAGTTAAAATAATTACAAAATGACCTGGAAAATAAATCCTAACCTAAGTTACAATTAAACCTAACACTACACTAGCAATAAATTAATTAAATAAAATACCTACAATTAAACACAATTAAACCTAACACTACACTATCAATATATTAATTAAATACAATACCTACAAATAAATACAATTAAATAAACTAACTAAAGTACAAAAAATAAAAAAGAACTAAGTTACAAAAAATATAAATTTTTTTACAAACATTAGAAAAATATTACAACAATTTTAAACTAATTACACCTACTCTAAGCCCCCTAATAAAATAACAAAGCCCCCCAAAATAAAAAAATGACCTACCCTATTCTAAAATTAAAATAGAAAAGCTCTTTTACCTTACCAGCCCTTAAAAGGGCCATTTGCAGGGCATGCCCCAAATAATTCAGCTCTTTTGCCTGGAAAAAAAACATACAATACCCCCCCCAACATAACAACCCACCACCCACATACCCCTAATCTAACCCAAACCCCCCTTAAATAAACCTAACACTAAGCCCCTGAAGATCTTCCTACCTTATCTTCACCACACCGGGTATCACACCGATCCGTCCTGGCTCTGATGTCTTGATCCAAGCCTAAGCGGGGGCTGAAGACATCCATCCTCCGGCTGATCTAGGCGTTACTCTGTCATCTTATTTGCTTTGTCTAAAAATTTATCATGTGCTTTTTAGTGACCAAGAATATAGCCCACTGAGCATTTCTAAATTAATATTTTACAATACAATACTTTCTATACTTTGAATATATTTTAACCCTTAAGGTATTAACTGAAACCCATGTACCTAACCAACCTTAAAACGACAATTTTCCCACCTCCCTAAAGACTTTATTTTTCATTTTTTATCCAATGAAAATACACATACTTTCTTTTGCCCTACCCTATCACTTATCACTACAAACCTGCTTACAAATATATACAAATGGCACTTTAAAAGTATAAACTCAATTAAGTAAATTGTACTAAACTATGTTGACTCAATAATGCATAGAGTTTTGCAGATTAAAGGGACATGAAACTTAATTTTTTTTATTTTATGATTCATATAGAGAATACAATTTTAAACAACTTTACAAATTACTTCTATTATTTAATTTGCTTCCTTCTCTTGTTATCCTTTGCTGAAATGTTTATCTTGGCAAGCTCATGAGCAGCAAAGAACCTAGGTTCTAGCTGCTGATTGGTGGCTGCATATATATACTGATTGTCATTGGATCACCCATGTGTTCAGTTAGAAACCAGTAGTGCATTGCTGCTCCTTCATCAAATGATATCAAGAGAATGAAAAAATTAGATAATAGAAGTAAATTAGAAAGTTGTTTAAAATTGTATTCTCTATCTGAATCATGAAAGAAAAATTTTGGGTTTCATGTCCCTTTAAGCAGGAGAGACTTAATAACTGTTATTTATGCACAGATAGGCAGAGAACTTAAAGGGACACTGTTAGATACAACCACTGTAGCATGTAGTCTAGCCCGGAGGATGAATAGAGGAAGGGCTATTTGACCGCTGAGTTATCGAAGATTTTGGCGGTAAAAGGGGAAGTGAAAGGCATCGGGGAATTGTGGATGCCATTTTCAGGGAGGGGGGTTAACGGGGGATTTTGGGGGCACATGGGGGCTCATGGCAGGGATAAAACTGAAGGGGGGGCATGATTTGAAGGGAGGGTATGTGTGAGGAGTCGGGATAAGGCTCCGAGGGGGGCTTTAAGGTGCACTGAGTTATCGAAGATCTTGGCGGTAAAGTAGAAGGGAAAGGCATCAGGGAAATGTGGATGCCATTTTCAGTGAAGGGGGCTAACGGGGGATTTTGGTTAGTGGTAAACTATGCTGCCTTGAATTCTGAAGGTCAGAAGTTCAAATCCACCTGTGGCTAAGTGTTCTCCATTTTGGGCACATGGCAGGGATAAAACTGCAGGGGGGGACATGATTTTGAGGGAAGGGTTTGTGTGTGGAGTCGGGATAAGGCTCCGGGGGGGGGGCTTTAAGGGCGGTGAGGCTGTTAGGGACTATCACAGGGATGAGGGCCGCAGTTGAGGGGTTAGTTTGGTTTCGGCGCAGGAGGGTATAGTAGCTGTGGGGGAGGATGGAGGTTAGTAGTTCCGTGAGCCGGGATAAGGCTCTAGGTGGGGGGCATAGGGGTGTGGATTTTAGGGAAAATTGGGTTTTCTGGGGTTAAGGCGAGGCAGGACGTGGCCTCTGTGGGATAGGAAAGGGGTGAGAAGGGGATAGGAGAACTAGGTTTTATTTTAGTCGGGGGGTATTTTAGGATAACCGTATGAGGGGGGGGGGGTTCAGGCTGGTTATCGGAAGGTAGGTTGAGGGGTTGGGTGGGTGGTTTGTCATGGGAGGCAGCGGGGGGGGGAGGGTTTTGAGAGCCATGGGCACTGTATTAGGATGTGGTGGGCCGGGAGTCGGTTTTGTGGGTTAGAGGGGAGGGAGCATAGGGGCATCTGAGGAGAAGGGAAAATTTTATTCACGGGGCTAGGTGGCGAGCGCGGGGAGTTGGCTAGGTATTAAGCACAGGGGTGGGGGTTACTGGGATAGGTCTAAGCGGAGGTGGGCAGCAATAAGCTGTAAGGGGAGGGGTGTGTGCTAGGGGCGTGACCAGGAGGGATGGAGGTTGCGGCTAACGGGTACGCCGGGGAGGGGACAGGGAAATGGTAGGTTAGGGTGGGTTTCTCATAGGGTATGGCAGGAGTAAGACCGTAGGTGTGGGTAGGCGGAGAGGGCTTTAGGTTGGTTGGAGTGGGCGGGTCTATATAAAAAAAAAAAAAAGAAAGTTATAAAAATAGGTGGGTAAAAGGGGTTTTGATGATGGGGAGTGCATGGGGGGACGGCCTGAGGGGGTGCAGGGAAGTTTGCTAGGCAGCTGGGGTGAGTCACAGGGGTTTAAGATGGGGGGAATATATTGAAAGCAATTTTTGGGAATAGCAGGACAGGGTGCAGGGTGATTAACTTATCTTCTGGTTTTAGGGTCTGCCGCGGGAAGCAGGAGGGGTGTGGAGGCTACGGAAGCCAGGAGGAGTGGCATTGGAGAGCGGCAGGAGGATATCACGGATCCACCTCTAGAGTTGGAGGCCAGTGGGAACTTTGAAGAGGAGGACGCATTGGAAGGAACGTCGTCGGGTTCGGTTACGGTTGGCCAGGTAGGGGGTATGTCCACCCTGGTGCAGCTGCTTCAAATGTTGTCTCCACAACGGAGTGCAGGAGGGGTAGGGCAGGGGGAGGGAGGCCGGGGGGCGGAAGGGGGGGAAAGGGGTGCATTGACCATGTCTTCTTCACAGTCTGTAGGTGCAGGTAGGAGGGAGAGGGGCTCATCGCCCGCTGTCAGGATAGGAGTTTCCGGCGGTCGCCGGAGGTCGAGATCGCCGATACAGCGGCCCCAGGGAGGAGGCAGGTCTGGGTCGCCATCCCGAGCGCGGGAGGAAAGAGAGCGAGACAGGAGCAGGCACGGCAGGGGGCGTTCTCCTGCCAGGCGAGGCGACGTACGGAGGAGACTGGACAGCAGCAGAGGTCCTGAAAGCGAAAGGAGGGAGCAGAGGAGGGAGCAAGGGACGGAGTCGGCACAAATCCCAGTGGCGGTGCAACAGCCTACAGGTGAGGGTACGGCTGGGGGTGCGCCAGGAGTGACTGTGGTGGAGAGTGGAGAGAGAGGCATGATATTGGCAGGGCTGAAGGGGTTATTGGCGGCATTGGAGAAGCCTAGCAGTGGGGGGGGTCCCGGTTGCGGCGGCATGGGTTGCCCCTGGTCCGGGGACGCAGGGTGTAGTAGCGCCGGGAGTAGCAGCAGGTACACAAGAGGTGGTAGCACCGGTAGTAGCAGCACAGAGTAGTGGCGCCGCGATACCAGCTGAGTTACCGGCGGCGGGTAAGGAGGTGCTTAGAGTTCCGGAAGGGGCGCTTAGGAGGCCGTGTTTATGCTCGGTGGGCCCGCTGGGTATTCATCTAATGGCCGAGTTGCGGGAAAAGATAGGGAGGAGGGAATTTGTGGAGATATTCTCCGTTTTGCTCTTGGAGCATGTGTTAGAGGTGAAGGAAGATGAGAAGGAAAAGGGAAAAAAGGAAGAGGAGGAAAGGAAGAAAAGGTGGAGGAAGTTGCCCAAGACATTTGCGAATTGGTCACGGGCCTTTCGGATTTTAGCTAGTGTTTTTTGCGAAAAGTTCCCCGAGCAAGGGGCTTCCCTTTTTTGCTATTATGAAGAGATAGCTAGTGCCTTTGGGACTTATGGGGGCATGGCCTGGTGGAGATATGATGAGGGATTCAGGCAGCGAATGGCAGTTCGTCCGGAGATGCGCTGGGACGATAGGGATATGGGAATATGGTTAGAAATGATGACCCCATTGTGGGGGGCTCGTTCCTTTCGGAGTTCGGGACAGTCGGAGAGCATCCCTGGAGCCAGCACAGGAACTGGAACAGCTATCCGAAAAGGGCTGTGCTTCCAGTTTAATGAAGGGCAATGTAAGTTTGGATTGTCGTGTAAATACAAGCACGAGTGTTCTGTGTGCGGTGGGATCCATTCTGGGGCGAAGTGTTTCCGGAAGAGCAGAGGGGGTAACAGGCCAGGGGAATTGGGTATACCGGGCACGGACGCCGGTGAAAGTAAAAAAGATGGTCCCCTGGCTCGAGGCGTACGCCAATGAGCGGGGGCATGTGGGGGACGCGGAATTGCTCTTGACGGGATTTAGTTCTGGGTTTTTGATTCCTTTTAAGGAGCAGGAAGGCTCGTCCTTCACGGGGAATTTGAAGTCAGCAAGGGAATTTCCGGAGGTGTTGAGGGAGAAGTTGGGAAAAGAAGTCAGACTGGGGAGGATGGCGGGTCCATTCAGACTACCTCCTCTCTCGGGACTGAGGGTGTCTCCTTTGGGGGTGGTCCCGAAGAAGACCCCGGGGCAATTTCGGATGATACATCATTTATCCTACCCGCGGGGTATGTCAGTGAATGATGGAATTGACCCGGAATTGATATCAATGAAGTATGCCTCTTTTGACAAGGCAATCTCGGTCGTGAGGAAGGCGGGCCGGGGCGCGTTGTTGGCAAAGGCGGACGTTGAATCCGCTTTCAGACTATTACCGGTTCACCCGAGGTCTCATCACCTCTTGGGGTGCAAATTTGAGGATCGGTTTTATGTCGACCTCTGCCTCCCGATGGGCTGTTCAATTTCCTGTTCATATTTTGAAAGGTTCAGCTCGTTTGTGGAGTGGGTGGTCAAAAAGAGGTTGGGGAAGGTCTCAGTAGTGCATTACTTGGACAATTTCCTTTTTGTGGGCCCGGCTGGGTCCGGTGTATGTGAGCTCCTGGTAGCGGTTTTTGGTGAAGTGGCTCAGGATTTTGGTATTCCGATTTCGGAAGAAAAATCGGAGGGCCCGGCTACGACCCTGAGTTTTCTGGGGATCGAGATTGATTCGATCAGTATGGAATGCAGACTCCCGGAGGACAAAGTCCGGGATCTGCGGGACGTGATTGACGGGGTCCTGAGCAAGAAAAAAGTCTTACTGAAGGATCTGCAATCGTTATTGGGCAAGTTAAATTTTGCTGGTTGGATTATTCCCATTGGTCGGATTTTCTGTCACAGATTGTCACTGGCTACGGCTGGAGTTTCTAATCCCAATTTTCACATCCGCTTATCGTCGGATATGAAGGAAGATTTGAAGATTTGGCAAATCTTTTTGGAAGACTTTAATGGAACTTTGTTGATCCAGGAGGCCGGTTGGTCGGACGACCAATTGTGTTTATTTACAGATGCGTCGGGTGCCCATGGATTTGGGGCTTTTCTGAATGGCATGTGGTGTGCGGGGGCCTGGCCGGAGGTTTGGGTGGAATGGGGTTTGACAAGGAATCTGACATTTTTGGAGTTGTTCCCATTGGTGGTAGCTTTGAGAATTTGGCCTGAACATCTCAGGGACAAAAGGGTTTGTTTCCACTCTGACAATTTGGGGGTGGTGTGGGCGATTAATCGCTTGACGGCGAATTCTCCGGCCGTGATCCATTTACTGAGGGCATTTGTGTTGGAATGCTTGAGGTGTAATGTATCATGGAGGGCGGTACATGTCCCTGGACGGCTTAATGTAATTGCTGATTCTTTATCCCGGTTCCAGTGGGATCGATTCCGAGAGGTGGCTCCAGGGGCGGATGCGGAAGGTTGGGAGTGCCCGGAAGATATGTGGCAGCTTGGCTGCCAGGAACATTGAGTCTGGTGCAAGGGGCTTTAGCCCCTAACATATGGAGGGCTTACGTCCGAGTGTGGAAGTTGTGGAGGATTAGAATGGAGCTGGATTATCAAGAAGGTACTATGGAGGAGGAGATGAGATCTTTGGTGGAGTGGATAAGATGCTGGGGGAGGGAAGGGCTGTCGCCCTCAGAAATACGGAGGAGGATGGCGGCTTTGGCGTTCCTGTTCAAACTGTTGGGACAGGTAGATTTGACAAAAATCTTTGTGGTACGAATGGCGGTGAAGAGTCTGTGTAAGAGGAAGGCGCAGGCAGATGGTAGGCGGCCGCTAACATTTGCCATTTTAGAAGGTGTGATTGGGAGGCTGGGGGGTATTTGTTCCTCAGGTTACGAGGAAAAGTTATTCAAGGTGGCATGCGTGCTGGCTTTTTTCGGAGCATTTAGGGTATCGGAGCTAATGGGGAGGAATCGGGGGGACTTAGGAGGCTTGGCAAGGCAGGACGTGGTGTTGCGGGAAGGGTTGGTGGAGCTTTGGGTGAGGAGGTCCAAGACGGATCAGGAAGGGAGAGGTGCCATGGTGGTGCTACGTGCGATCGGGGGCCGATGCTGTCCGGTTGGTTCGGTCCGGGAATTGTTTGAGGTTTCAAATAATTCATCTGGTCCACTGTTGGTGCACAATGATGGGATGCCCTTATCTAGGTATCAGTTTGTGGCGGTGGTGCGAAAGGCGTTAGTGGCGATGGGGTTGAGAGGGGAAGATTTCAGTTCACATTCATTTCGAATTGGGGCAGCGACGGAGTCAGCATCTCTAGGTTTGGATGGTGGGGTGATCAGAAAGATTGGCAGATGGAGGTCTGAAAGATTTCAAGGGTATGTGAGGCAGGGGCTGGTGGTACAGCCAGGGGGTTATTGATAAGTGGAATTCTTTGCTTTATTTGACAGGGCCGGTGTCTTGCTGGATCTTAGGGCACTCCTACATTTTTTGGGCGAGGAAAGCGGCAGCTGTTAAGGACAATGGGTTGCAGTTGGGTTTCTCCAGGGAACAGGTGCATATACGGTGGTTGGGGGTCCGAGGTATGAAGTGGGCCCAAGTGGTCGGGAAGGTATCAGAATATGCCAGGGTGTTTCCCCCCCTCAGTTGTTAGTTCTCCATGTGGGAGGGAACGACTTAGGGTGTATGCCTCAGAAAGATTTGTTATGGGGAATGAAGAGTGGGATTGATAGGTTGTTATCTCTGTTCCCGGGTATCATTTTAGTGTGGTCGGAGATTGAGAGTAGGGTGGTATGGCGGTCAGCTTGGGACACCAGGAAATTGGAAGCTTCCAGAAGGAAAGTAAACAGGACAGTCAGTGGGTATGTTAGGAAGCTGGGCGGAGTGAGCCTTAGGCATGTGGAATTTGAAGGGGAGTCGGGCAGGTGTTTCTATTTGAAGGATGGGGTCCATTTGAATGAAGTTGGTCTGCACCTGTTTAATTTCACTATTAAGGAGGGGATCGAAAAGGCCTTGGCCCTGTGTGGCGGTACTCGCTGAAGGCGAGTGGTGGCGGGGTGCTTGCTGTGATCTGTTGAGGCTTATGCCTGATAGATAGTAGCTGGTACTTCTGTCGGTAATAGAAAGTGGAAGGTGATGGTGGACGCCCCGCCCCTGAAAAGGGGTGGGGGCTTATGGAGAGGTTAAAGGCAAGCACTGGGTGAATTGTTAGATATGAGGTTGTAATGTTTATAAAGTTTAACTTGTGTTGTTGTTTTAATAAACAGGCTGCGGCCTTTTCTCCCCCATAAAGTTTGTGGTGTCTTATTGTGAATGGATGGAGTGGACTCAGAAATGGGGGGTCAAGTCTAGCCCGGAGGATGAATAGAGGAAGGGCTATTTGACCCCCACTTTATGGGAGCGATGGTAGGCTCCGCTTTGGGGGTTGAGGTGGATAGGAGGAGATAAATACTCCTCCCCTGCTGACGGTTGGCACTTGCAGAGTTTTGAGCAGCACGGAAGGTGGAAGTTTTCCCGCCCTCCCTCCCCAAGATTAGAGGCTAGTTGGTTGTCGCAGCTACGGCGGGGTGCTTGCTGTGATCTGTTGAGGCTTACGCCTGATAGATAGTAGCTGGTACTTCTGTCGGTAATAGAAAGTGGAAGGTGATGGTGGACGCCCCGCCCCTGAAAAGGGGTGGGGGCTTATGGAGAGGTTAAAGGCAAGCACTGGGTGAATTGTTAGATATGAGGTTGTAATGTTTATAAAGTTTAACTTGTGTTGTTGTTTTAATAAACAGGCTGCGGCCTTTTCTCCCCCATAAAGTTTGTGGTGTCTTATTGTGAATGGATGGAGTGGACTCAGAAATGGGGGGTCATTACTATTCACCATGCTATTGTTTTTTCTCTGTGCCTACAACTCTCTTCAAAACTATTTTCTTATTAAGCCTTCTAAAATGCTGGTTAATGAAGTTCTGCATCTTCACCTTGGGAGCATCCATTTTGGAATTTAAGTATTCTTGTACCCTGTGATAGAAGTGGTGCACAGTGATACTATTGTCTTGTAGACAAACTGTATCATGCAATTCAATTAAGCATGCACAATACAGAGGAGGAGCTGTATGCATTTCTCTGCATTATTTCTGATGACTTTTTTATTTTTATGTATTTTTTAAACTGTGGTAAAAACTGCAAACATATAACTCTTCTGCATTATATTGTGCAAAGTGCAAATCAAATCTGTCAAAAAGCTAGCAATGTCACTTATCTGTGAAACTGCTCTGTTTATTGACAGGATGCATCAATACATGTGTACCAAGATGGCGGCACCTAGTATAAAGATGCAAGGCTTTACCAACTCACTTCTGATATGGGTCAAAATAAGATAACATCTTTAAAGAGTGCTACAGCTAGAGAAGGAAAAATAATAGTATGGTGAGTAGTAACCATGATAATGCAGATGTACTCAGCAGTTTAATGCCCCTTTAAGGGCAAATATGCCATTTGCCTACAAGCCATACTAGTATTCTTGTGTATCAACAAGACATTAAAGCACTAGATCCAACTTAGTGAGGAAGATCATCTGATGTTCCAACATATTTAATGTCTGATAGGTGATAACTTTGAAACTACCCAAGATAATCCGACCAACTTGCTACATAGTTAATCATAAGGTAAGTCAAACATGGAAACACTCACTAGCAAGAATAAAAGTGGGTTAATTTAAGGGAACATACTAAGGTAATTAGTTCTCTGGCCAAAATGGTGAGTCTGAGGAGGCAACAGATTATTGCATAGGTTAGATGTTAGAACTTGATAACAGATACATGCTAACAAAAGGTGCAGGGATTAATGCACTTGTTAAACAGGAAGGCACATACAGAGAGGGACTGGTCTAACTTGGTCCTGTGGATTTAAAGGATAAACTGTGACCTCTTCCAGTATGACAAACAAATGTCTGGGGGTTTTTTCTATAAGGGATGTATTTGGGGATGTAATGGTGGTGTAATTGTTTTGGATATATGGCTACATAAAGATCCCACAAAGGTTATATGGTGTGGCTGCTATTGGATGAAACTATAGTCCTGAAACATGCTCCATAAACACAA
The DNA here is from genome assembly GCF_027579735.1 of Bombina bombina. Taxonomy (NCBI): domain Eukaryota; kingdom Metazoa; phylum Chordata; class Amphibia; order Anura; family Bombinatoridae; genus Bombina; species Bombina bombina. The sequence goes on along the minus strand of NC_069499.1, from coordinate 700,453,949 downwards.
AGAAATGGGAAGCAAAATGTAATGAGTCCTTACATCTCCTCATCAGGCCTACATGCATCTGTGGTACTGGTGAAATAAACAGCATGGACAGACAAGCATTCTTAGTTTATTACACATCACTACTCAACCCAATACTTTACCTGTTCAGCCTGGTTAGTAAACTGATTCTCTTCATTACTGAACCATTCTGAAACATGGTAAATTACTCAACTAGATAAGTAGAAAACAATAAGTTATCATCCCAGATAAACCTTTACATTTATATAAATAGTATATCTCATTTGTTATAGACAATAAACAGTATTTTAGTAAACAAAGGTGTCTGTGCACAGGAAATAGCAGAATCTGTGAGCCAAAAAAGTAGCTTCTCTTGTAATTTACATACTTAATAACTGAATTAGGCTGATTAAGTTATGAAAATTCAATTATAATCATAACTGACTAGTTCAACACTGCACATGTCCTCTCTATTTATTTCCTTACAGTAATAACCTTAGGGTAGCCCATGGCTTTCTAATGCTGTTTTCAATTTTCCTGTGGTATAGGAACAATATTCCCCAGGAGAAGCTTCACTGCTGCCTCTTAGTAGCCATTGAATTCCATAGTTCTAACTGTGTCATAACCTTTATTTTCTTAGGTATCATTGTACAACAAGCTGTTTTAAAATACCTAGTATCATAACCCTCTAGTTCTAATTAAAGGTCAGCAATGCTTGACAAACACACAAGAATGATATAAATGTAGAATTATTTCCATTCAATTTCCATATTACAAACACAAAAACATTGTACTGATTTTTTGGGGAATCATACAGTTTTGAAGAAAACCTGCTGAAAAACACTTTTGAAAAACAGCTGGTACATGTATGATGCTGCAGGCTGATTAACAGTCTTTTCTAACACCAGAGATCAGAAAGTCTTGCTATCAATGACAATTCTATGTCCCAGCTGACACTTTACCATTTTATGGATTCTTTACAACAGTAGCAAAGAGCAGAGTCAAACATCTGTTCTTGATAGTTTAATACAAATATGTGATATTAAGACACCAGCTGAGACACTAGGACAACATAGCAAAAATACTGAATATGTCCTGTATTAAATAAGCATTCTCAATGGAGAAAGTATGGTACAGATGTAGTGTAAGGTAATATATATATTTTACCAGCACTGGAAAATGTCTTAAGACGAAATATCAAAATATACATTCATTCATACATACCAGCAACACAACTTGCTGTCTGATCATATGGTTGGTTGGTCAAGAGGAGGTGGAAACAGAACACACTTCCATGCTGCTTATCCCCTAAAGTTCTGTAAAGATTTTTCGTAATGCATTTCCAGTACACGCTGCTGTCATCATTATATGACTGTTAAGCATTTGGCTGATGAAAATATGAAGAGATATTTAATATGCTTTTTATGGTACTGCCCAGAGCATACTATGAACGCCATGACAACAAGTTGCCCGCAAGCTGTCATGCTATTTGTGTTCAAGCTGCAAAGCAGTCTTTTTAAAAGAAAACAGCTGACAAGCTTCCTGAATATCAATAATCATACTAAATGAAAATGTGTGTACATGATCATTTGAATACTGGTAGAATTAGAATGTACAAATACATATAAACCAACTAATTACTTAGTTGCATTAATTTACAGATACATAATTTAGGCAGAAACTGTATAAAACAATAAAATAATGTCAATGCACAAGATTTTAGCCCTATAGCAAGAAGTGTGTGTGGACTATAGAAGAAAATATTAAGCTGACAAGAAACAAGCACATACTCCACAAAAAATGTCCATTCACATCTATTTGTTTAATCTCAGAAGATATGGTACAACTGAAGTCCCCACAGGCAATTGCAGTTCTTTATTTTTCATAATTTACCCATGAAAGTTCATTGCACATTCACTGAACAAATGTGAAATTAAGTCTTAACATTTTCAAGGTTCTTATTTAAATTGACTGTAGCCTTACAAGTTAATACCCTTGAAATGTACAGCTCAGCATCTAGTTGAACCAAACCATATGCAAAGCTATAGCTAAAAAAAATGTAATTATTTTGTCAGACACAAAAATGACAAAGGGAATTATTTAAGAAGCCTTATTTGATATATATTTTTTTTTCTTTCTAGGGTCAGAAATGTATATTAGACACTGTTGTTATAAGGTGAAAACTATTTTATTCTACTCTTGTCTCTCAATATCACAGGTCACAACTAGATGTATAGCTCACACTAATATTATGTATGCAGATATTTCATTTCAGCTTATATTTACATAGACATATTCTCAGCAATAAAATCTCAGAGTAGAATGTATTTTAAATTACTCATTAGCATAAAGAAAGCATCCTTCTACATTCAGGTACATTTTAAATAAACTTGATATTAATATTTCAAACATTAGTGTGAAATAAACTTTCCCTAGGAAAGCTGTAAGACATTTTGTTAATCTAGCTCTGGAAAGTTATAAATGTTTTATATCATAACTGGAAATTCAGTCTTTCACCTTATATAAAATAAAATGAAAGATTGATGGAGTTGTATGATCAAGATGTGATATATTTATTTACTTATTGCTGCTGCTTGTCTAAAATATATAGATGCATTTTACATTTTTGTTTCATTGCCAGTAATATCTAGAAATGTGCATTCAAATCCTTTGTTAGCAGATTATTCTTATGAAAGTTCAACATACTAAGATCTGTGAAAATACTGATCTTAGTGTGTTGAACTTTCACAAGGATAAATCTGGTTCCAAAAAGATTGGAATATCATGAGCGGCCACCTTCTTTATTATCATTCAGATCCTAATGAGGGATCTGAATGCACATCCCTAGTAATAACATTGTGTGATTTCTGTTTAAAAATGAGTTACATTTCTGTGTTGTCAATAGCAGAACAAAAATAAAAAGTATATATATATATATATATATATATACATACAGTATATATATATATATATATATATATATATATATATATATATATATATATATATATATATATATATATATATATATATATATATATATATATATCTATCAATGTAAATATTTGCATAGGAAATTAGCACATCTAGGCAAGTATCCCCGCTTGCTTTCCCCCAGAAATTCTTAATATACAATGTTACCAATGCACAAGAGAATTGTGGGTAAGATATGAAAATTAGATATGCAAATTCTCAGTTTTTTTGCTTCAAAATACTGTTTTGACACAGTGATACTTTTAACAGGATTATTACAGCAAACCAGAAATCACTCACTAGACAGCCTGTTTCATTCTTTTTGGAACTCATCAGTAGGAGATAGATTTCTGGTTGCTGCATTGGTAAAGCTATTTTCATGCTTATAATAAAATTCATTAAAATTATGGGGGGGGGATAAAAAACTGAAATTAAAATCCTCTATGTCTCAAAATTAAATCAATGTAAGTATTGCATAGGAAATTAACACATCTAGGCAAGTATCCCCACTTGCTTTTCCCCAGAAATTCTTAATATACAATGTTAACAATGCACAAGAGAATTGTGGGTAAGATATGAAAATTAGATATGCAAATTCTCTTGTGCATTGGTAACATTTTATATTAAGAATTTCTGGGGAAAAGCAAGCGGGGATACTTGCCTAGATGTGCTAATTTCCTATGCAAATATTTACATTGATTTAATTTTGAGACATGGAGGATTTTAATTTCAGTTTTTTATCTCCCCCCATAATTTTAATGAATTATATATATATAAATATATATATATATATATATATATATGTGTGTGTGTGTAGCTTGAAACACAATTTATAAAGCAATAAGAACTGTATGTATATATATATAGTGTGTATATATATATATATATATATATATATATATATATAAATATGTAGCTTGAAACACAATTTACAAAGCAACAAGAACGTTAGGTAAAGGGATATTTTGATGCAAGAAATTATATGCTCTAATTTGATCATTTGTTAGAGCATGTAAATTATACATTATGGACCTTAGCTATGTTTGACCCCTATGAAAGTTTTAAACACATAGGTAATGAAAAAACAGCCACACTCACTATGATTCAAAGACCTGTTTGGGAGCTGCAATACTTGGAGTTGATCACAATCCTTTATAAAACATATCAAATGGTTTTCAACAGAAAATCACCATTGGGGATATTTGTAGATAAATGATTTGCTACGTTTTCCTACAGGATTGTGGGTAACCCCCTTGTGGCTCAGACTGGAACTGTATCTATGCCTTTAGCCCATTTCCAGGGGTTAAACATATAAGGGCAGATTACAAGTTAAGCACAAGAAAATGTAAGGTATGGAGCATTAATAGCTCACACAAAATCCATAGCTTGAATTTTAGTGCTGCTGTTTCATGTTGATGGTTTATATACATCACAAGAGTGTTAGTATGGTGCTCCCTCAGGTAACAGATGTCTATTAAGGTCAGCACCTTTGCATAATACAGATGCTCAAACCCACATTAGTTTAATTATATATTATATTTAACACACATCATTCTACACACATAAACCCTCAACTTTTCTCTTCCCACCCAGTTTGTCATTTACCTTATCCCAATACCCCTTCCTCAACACTTTTGTTTTCTATTTAGCCCTTTGTTTCCCATTCAGCTTTAAATTTAAGCTTAATTAATTTATTTCTATAGCTTTTAAGGTGTATTTAAACCAAAAAAGCAATATATCAGTTTTTCAAATGGTTAAAAAGAAAAAGGCAGTATTTTGAAATGCACACTAATGCAACAGTTAATTGTCATATTTTATTACACACAAAGGGCTAGATTACGAGTGGCCATTTGTGCACAAGTTAAATTCTGCCATTATTACAAGTTCAAACTAAATGTGAATGCGTGAGCGCATTCATTACAAACTACAATGATTAGCGGGACTTCAGAGCTCTGGTTAACTGTTACGTGAGTCAAAACAGTGTCACAAAACACATTGAAAATACATTGAAAAGTACAGTTACACTCATAAAAACACTAATCATTTTTTTTTTTTAATTGCAAAAAAAAGTTATAAGGGATCAAAGATATGATATGTCAGGTGTTAGAAAAAAAAAAAACGGGCCAAATTGCTTTTTCATAGGGCTCAATAGGGACACATGTATAAAATATGTATGTATATAAATATATACGCATGTATATATGTATTTTTATGTGTATATATGTATTTACAGACATATATACACATATAAATACAGATATGCATATGTATAGAAATAAATACATTTTTCTCATTGCAATTCTGAACTTGTGTTTGCGCGAGCTGGCGGATGTTATTTTTTATTTATTTTTCAAAACAAGGATCCATTAAAGTCTATGAGGGAATATGACCACAAGAACACAAAAGTTTTACTTGCAACCTGTAATACGTGCGCAACTGGGTGCACAATGGTAAAAAAAGTTGCAGATAAAGCACTTGTGAGAGAGCAAACTTGCGCACCACTCGTAATGTATCTTTGGGCATTCCATTGAAAGCATAGGGCAACCTATATTTATGTATCAGGTGTGTTGAAATTCTTTGTTTAAACAATTGAACTAACAACTTGTAGTAGTAGATTGTGCAAGGCTGTGAGCAAAATAATGTATTATAAACTATTTTTGACTTGCAAGTAATTTAGCCTATAGTTAATTAGTATCAGTAATGCTTTTTCTATCAGAATGCCCCTTTAAGGATAAGTATGATTTTACCTTATGATGTCACAACAAAGCAACTGTAAAACTTTGTTTAAAGATTGCTAAAAGTGTGAATACCCAGAGACCTACATACCTGTATAACATGGTTTGAACCTATTGTTAGCAAATAAAATGTAAATCGTTTAAATATGGTACCAAAAAGTAAAATCTACACAATATATTGAAAATAAATACTTCCCAATCAGTATGTTGAACAAATTGACATAAGACAATCACAGTTAGTCTAGTAGTATGGCTTCACAGTTATTACTGTCAAAGTTTAAGTTTAAATAAAAGTGTACACTTTAACGGTAAAAAAACAATAAAGAAAAATATCTATTCAATGGGGTAGATTTAACAAGGCCCGAATGGCCCTTGTTCCCCTTGTTTCCACGCAAGCCTTCAGGCTCGCCGGAAACAGCATAACTTGTCCGCTGCCTCTGAGGCTGCGATCTTCAATTCACCAGATCCTATACAATCGGGATGATTGACACCCCCTGCTAGCAGGTGATTGCCAGCGAATCTGCAGGGGGCGGCATTGCACAAGCAGTTCTGGTGAACTGCTTGTGCAATGATAAATGCCGACATTGTATGCTGTCAGCATTCAGCGATGTCTGTCGGACATGATACAATACAGCGTATCATGTCAGACAGACATTGATGAATCTACACAAATGTATTAAATTGCAAGGCATCTCCAAAAATAATTCAAATTGCTTAACTATTATTAGTGTTCACATGAGCACAATTGTTTGTAGAATAAAAACGTATAACATACAGCACAGTGAAAATTTGTAATTAGCATTTATTTACTATATATTAAAATTGGGTGGTTTTTTTTTGCTTCTTATTTTAAAGTTTTTTCATCCTTTAGAACTGGATCTGTTTTCCTTACATTTTAAACTTAGAGAAATGAATTGTGCTATGTTCTGACCAAATATAAATATTTCCTTATAGTTAAATTTCAGCAAAGTATGAATAAGCACACCTTATTGTGTATTGATTGTCTGTACCCACTGAAATGTGCTTATTATAGACCTTATATATATATAAAATAATGCTCTTCTACTAGCACAGTTCCTAATACCGTGTTATGTACACATATTAATAGTAGTCGTCGTAGATCATCGTGATTGGCTAATACGCCTTTAAATAGAAATGGCGTACCGGGGATATCCGACTTTTACTGTTGCCTCTTGAAGAAGCCCGACCGCAGATCGGGGGAAACTGAGGTTTTTTGTGACTTACAAGAACTTTGTCCCCACAAGCTATACAGTTACCTGGCACAGGATCCGGAAAACTCTGCCTGAAGTTACCTGTCATAGCTAAAGAGGCAGATCAACTACGCCTGGTGTGTGAGACAAGGAGCTGTAAGGAAATAACGTTCCACCTGAATGCTTGTTTTATGCTTTATTCTAGTAAGTCCAATAATACTTGCGTGTGCAGTAATTGCTAATAAATCTTTCACTTGAGTCTTGCCTTGTGCGCCTTTTTTTCTATTTTTCTTTATTTCCTTACATTTTGTTTGGTTAAGTATTAGGGGCAAGATTACATTTTTTACGCAGTTTTCGTATCACATATAAAGCTGCATATAAATACGGCGTGTATATTTCATCCGTCACCCGCAATTTTTACTCCCATAAGCTAACATAGAACCGCCTTACAAATCGGTATTACATATTCAGCGCAAGGACTTACGCGGTGAAAATTGAGACATTTTACTCCATTATCACCTCGCCACACATAGGCAAGTACCACAAGCCTTACACTGAAAATGTGAGCACCGTAACTCCCGTAACTGCCTGAAAATGTTAACTAACACATGCACAATACCTATCTACCTGTCGACCATAATCCCCCACCGCAATAAACCTAATAAATATATTAACCCCTAATCCGCCATTAACCCACATCGCAATAAACCTAATAAATGTATTAACCACTAATCCGCCATTAACCCACATCAAAATAAACCTAATAAATGTATTAACCCCTAATCCGCCATTAACCCACATCACAATAAACCTAATACATGTATTTACCCCTAAAGCGCTATTAACCCACATTGCAAAGTACCTATTAAAACTATTAACCCCTAATCCGCCAAACCCACGCAATGCAGTAATCCTAATAATACTATTAACCTCTAATCCGCCAAACCCACGCAATGCGGTAATCCTAATAATACTATTAACCCCTAATCCGGCAAACCCCAACAGCGCAAGTACCCTAATTAACCTATTAACCCTTAATCTGCCAAACCCCCACAACGCAAATAAGCAATTTAATTACTATGCCCACCAATTTAAGTAATAACACCCACTAAATTAACAACAAATTACATCAAATAATAACATACTAAATTATAATTAAAATAAAAAATCCTAACAGTACTTAGAAAAATAAACCTAAGATTAAATTAAAATAAATTAATCTAAAATTACCAAAAATAAAAAAGTCTAACACTACAGAAAATAATAAACAAAATTAACCAAAATAAAAAAATAAACCTAATCCCTATGAAAATAAAAAAGCCCCCCCACCCCAATAAAAACACCCCCTAATCTAATGCTAAACTACCAATAGCCCCTTAAAAGGGCTTTTTGTAGGGCATTGCCTTAAGTTAAACAGCTCTTTTGCATTTAAAAAAAATAAAAAGTGCCCCTCTAACAGTAAAACCCACCACCTAACAAACCACCCAAAATAAAAAAAACTAACACTAAGAAATCCTAAATTACCCATTGCCCCTAAAGGGCATTTGTATGGGCATTGCCCTTAAAGGGGCATTCAGCTCTTTTACTGCCCGTAAAAGGGCATTTAGCTCTTTTTAAGAGTGCCCAGTAAGTCTCTAATCTAAAAAAAAAAACAAACCCAATAAATAAAAAAAATTCTAACACTAACCCCACAAAATAGATACTCGACGGAGAAGGTGCTGTTCCAGGTTGTGAAGTCTTCTGCCAAGCAGTCAACATCTTCTTCCAAGCAGGGACCACTTCCTTCTTCATCCAGGACCAAGCCGGCACTGAGCGGAGATGAGTGCGGAGCAGGACCGGCAACCATGGAGCCATGGAGCGTGGAGGATCCTCTTTGTATGATCGCCACCATACACTGAATAGTGAATTCAAGGTACGCGTTTAAATATGGGGTACCTTGAATTCCTATTGGCTGATTTGATTCTTCAAATTCAAATCAGCTAATAGGATGAGAGCTACTGAAATTGATGCTGCGGTCTGCAATTTGCCCAATCCTATACGATTGGGGTGATTGACACCCCCTGCTAGCGGCAAATCTGCAGGGGCGGCATTGCACAAGCAGTTCACTAGAACTGCTTGTATAATGCTGAATGCGGACAGCATATGCTGTCGGCATCCAGTGATGTCTGTCCGACATGATACACTACAGCGTATCATGTCGGACAGACATTGGTAAATCTACCCCTTGATTTTGAAATCTTTCTCCTGTTTTTTTGTGCTAAAATAATTGTGATACAAATACCTTTTTTAAAATTTAAAGTTTTGGTCACTATGTATTATTAATTTTAACACAGTTTGCAGTAAAACTAGCAGTTTATGATTGACTAGTCCTAAAGCCCGGGCCAATCACGGGCCATTTTTTGCAGTGCAGCGGTCCTACCCCTTGCTCTCTCTCTCTCCCCCCTCTCTTTGTCTCTCTCTCACCCCCCTCTTTTTTGCTCTCTCTCCCCCTCTCTTTTGCTCTCTCCCCCTCCCTTTTGCTCTCAATCTCTCTCCCCCTCTCTTTTGCTTGCTCTCTACCCCTTCTATTTTGCTCTCTTTCCCCCCTCTCTGTTGCTCTCTCCCCCTCTCTTTAACTCTCTCTCTTTTGCTCTCTCTCCCCCCTCTCTTTTACTCTCTCTCTATCTCCCCTCTCTTTTGCTCTCTCTCCCTCCTCTCTTTTGCTCTCTCTCCCCCTCTCTTTTGCTCTCTCTCCCCCTTCTCTTTTGCTCTCTCTCCCACCTCTATTTTGCTCTCTATATATCTCTGCCTCTATTTTGCTCTCTCTCTCCCCCTGCATCTTTAGTGCTCTCTCTTCCCCCTCTCTTTTGCTCTTTCTCTCTCCCCTCTCTTTTGCTCTCTCTCCCCCCTATCTTTTACACACTCTCTCCCCCTCTCTTTTGCTCGCTCTCTCCCCCTCTCTTTTGCTCTCTCTCCCCCTCTTTCTCTCCCCCCTCTCTTTTGTGCTCCTTACCTCCCCCTCTCTTTTGCTCTATCTCTTGTCCCCTCTCTTTTGCTCTCACTCTTGTCCCCTCTCTTTTGCTCTCTCTCCCCCTATATTTTGCTCTCTCTCTCCCCCTATATTTTGCTCTCTCTCTCCCCCTCTATTTTGCTCTCTCTCTCCCCCTCTATTTTGTTCTCTCTCTCCCCCTCTATTTTGCTCTCTCCCCCCTCTCTTTGCACACTCTCTCCCCCTCTCTTTTGCTCACTATCTCCTCCCTCACTTTTGCTCTATCTCCCCCCCCTCTCTTTTGTGCTCTTTCTCTTCCCCTCTCTTTGTCTCTCTCTCATCCCCCTCTCATTTGCTCTCTCTCTCCCCCTCTCTTTTGCTCTCTCTCCCCTCTATTTTGCTCTCTCTCCTCCTGTCTTTTGCTCGCTCTCTCCCCCCTCTCTTTTGCTCTCTTTCTTCCCCCCTCTCTTTTGCTCTCTCTCCCCCCTCTCTTGCTCTTTCTCTTTACTCCTCTCTTTGTCTCTCTCTCCCCCTCTCTTTTGCTCTCTCTCCCCCCCCTCCCTTTTGCTCTCAGTCTCTCTCCCCCTTTATTCTGCTCACTCTCTCCCCCTTCTCTTTTGCTTTCTTTCCCCCCTCTCTTTTGCTCTCTCCTCCCTCTCTTTAACTCTCTCTCCCACCTCTCTTTTGCTCTCTCTCTATTCCCCCTCTCTTTTGCTCTCTCTCCCTCCTCTCTTTTGCTCTCTCTCCCCCTCTCTGCTCTCTCTCCCTCCTTCTCTTTTGCTCTCTCTCCCTTCTCTATTTTGCTTTCTATATATCTCCCCCTCTATTTAGCTCTCTCTCCCCCCCCCCGCATCTTTAGCTCTCTCTCTCTCTCCCCCTCTCTTTTGCTCTTTCTCTGTCCCCCTCTTTTTGCTCCTTCTCTCTCCCCCTCTCTTTTACTCTATCTATCTCTATCCCCCCCCTCTCTTTTGCTCTCTCTTCCCTCTCTTTTGCTCTCTCTCCCCCCTCTCTTTTGCTCTCTCCCCCTCTCTTTTGTTCTCTGTTGTTCTCTTTCCCCCCCTCTCTTTGCTCTCTCCCCCCTCTCTTTAACTCTCTCTCTCCCCCCTCTCTTTTGCTCTCTCTCTATTTCCCCCTCTCTTTTGCTCTCTCCCTCCTCTCTTTTGCTCTCTCTCCCCCTCTCTTTTGCTCTCTCCCCCCTCTATTTTGCTCTCTCTCTCCCTCCTCTATTTTGCTCTCTATATATCTCCCCCTCTATTTTGCTCTCTCCCCCGCATCTTTAGCGCTCTCTCTTCCCCCTCTCTTTTGCTCTCTCTCCCACCTCTATTTTGCTCTCTATATATCTCCCCCTCTATTTTGCTCTCTCCCCCCCGCATCTTTAGCGCTCTCTCTTCCCCCTCTCTTTTGCTCTTTCTCTCTCCCCCTCTTTTTTGCTCTCTCTCCCCCTCTCTTTTACACACTCTCTCCCCCTCTCTTTGCTCTCTCTCCCCCTCTCTTTGCTCTCTCTCCCCCCTATCTTTTGCTTGCGCTCTCCCCTCTCATTTGCTCTCTCTTCCCCCCCCTCTTTTGCTCTCTCTCCCACCTCTATTTTGCTCTCTATATAACTCCCCCTCTATTTTGCTCTCTCCCCCCCCGCATCTTTAGCGCTCTCTCTTCCCCCTCTCTTTTGCTCTTTCTCTCTCCCCCTCTCTTTTGCTCTCTCTCCCCCCCTCTCTTTTACACACTCTCTCCCCCTCTCTTTTGCTCTCTCTCCCCCTATCTTTTGCTCGCTCTCTCCCCTCTCATTTGCTCAATCTCCCCCCTCTCTTTTGCTCTCTCTCTCTCTCCCCCTCTCTTGCTCTCTCATTCTCCTCCTCTCTGTCTCTCTCTCGTCCCCCTCTCTTTTGCTCTCACTCTTGTCCCCTCTCTTTTGCTCTCTCTCCCCCTCTATTTTGCTCTCTCTCCCCCCTCTATTTTTCTCTCTCTCCCCCCTCTCTTTTGCTCTCCCCCTCTCTATTGCGCACTCTCTCCCCCTCTCTTTTGCTCACTCTCTCCCCCCTCACTTTTGCTATCTCTCCCCCCTCTCTTTTGCGCTCTTTCTCTCCCCCTCTCTTTGTCTCTCTCTCCTCCTCTCTCTCTTTGTCTCTCTCTCCTCCTCTCTCTCTTTTGCTCTCTCTTCCCTCTCTTTTGCTCTCTCTCCCCCCTCTCTTTTGCTCTCTACCTCCCCCCTCTTTTTTGCTCTCTCTCTCTTCCCCTCTCTTTTGCTCTCTCTCTCCCCTCTCTTTTGATCTCTATTTCTCCCCTCCTCTCTTTTGCTCTCTCTCCCCCTCTCTTTTGCTCTCTCTTTCCCTTTATTTTGCTCTATTTCTCTCCCCCCTCTCTTTTGCTCTCTCTTTCCCTTTATTTTGCTCTATTTCTCTCCCCCCTCTCTTTTGCTCACTCTCCCCCTCTCTTTTGCTCTCTCTCTCCCTTCTCTTTTGCTCTCTCTCTCTCCCACTCTCTTTTGCTCTCTCTTTCCCCCCTCTCTTTTGCTCTCTCTTTCCCCCCTCTCTTTTGCTCTCTCTTTCCCCCCTCTCTTTTGCTCTCTCTTTCCCCCTCTCTTTTGCTCTCTCTTTCCCCCTCTCTCTCTCTCTCTCTCTCTATCTCTCCCTCTCTCTCTCTCTACTTTGCTTTTTCTCTCTCTACCCCCTGTCATTTGCTCTCTCCCCCTCTCTTTTGCTCTCCCCCTCTCTGTTGTTCTCTCTCTCACCCTCTCTTTTGCTCTCTCTCTCCTCACTTTTGCTCTCTCTCTCTCCCTCTCTTTGCTCTCTCTCCCCCCTCTCTTTTGCTCTCTCTCCCCCCCTCTCTTTTGCTCTCTCCCCCCCTCTCTTTTGCTCTCTCCCTCTCTCTTTTGCTCTCTCTCCCCCTCTCTTTTGCTCTCTCCCCCTCTTTTGCGCTCTCTCTCCCCTCTATTTTGCTCTCTCTCTCTCTCTCCTTCCTCTCTTTTTCTCTCTCCCCTCTTTTTTGCTCTGTCTCTCTCTCCTCTATTTTGCTCTCTATCTTCCCCCTCTATTTTGCTCTCTCTACTCCCTTTCTTTTGCTCTCTCCTCCTCTCTCTTTTGCTCTCTCTCCCCCTCTCTCTTTTGCTCTCTCCCCTTTCTTTTGCTCTCTCTCTCCCCCTCTCTCTTTTGCTCTGTCTCCCCCCTCTCTCTTTTTCTCTCTCCCCCCTCTCTTTTGCTCTCTCTTTCTCCCTCCTCTGTTTTGCTCTTTATTCCCTCTTTTTTGCTCTCATTCCCCCTTCTCTCTCTGCCCCTCTCTCTCTCTCTCCCCCTCTCTTTTGCTTACCCTCCTCTTCTCTTTTGCTCTCTCTCCCTTCTCTTTTGCTCTCTCCCCCTCTCTTTTGCTCTCCCCCTCTCTGTTGCTCTCTCTCTCACCCTCTCTTTTGCTCTCTCTCTCCTCACTTTTGCTCTCTATCTCCCCCCCTCTCTTTTGCTCTCTCTCTCTCCCCTCTCTTTGCTCTCTCTCTCCCCCCCTCTCTTTTGCTCTCTCTCTCCCCCCTCTCTTTTGCTCTCTCCCCCCTCTCTTTTGCTCTCTCCCCCCTCTCTTTTGCTCTCTCCCCCTCTCTTTTGCTCTCTCTCTCCCCCTCTCTTCTGCTCTTTCTCCTCACTTTTGCTCTCTCCCCCTCTTTTGCGCTCTCTCTCCCCTCTCTTTTGCTCTCTCTCCTTCCTCTCTTTTTCTCTCTCTCTCCCCTCTTTTTTGCTCTGTCTCTCTCTCCTCTATTTTGCTCTCTATCTTCCCCCTCTATTTTGCTCTCTCTACCCCCTTTCTTTTGCTCTCTCTCTCTCTCCCCCTCTCTCTTTTGCTCTCTCTCCCCCTCTCTCTTTTGCTCTCTCCCCTTTCTTTTGCTCTCTCTTTCTCCCTCCTCTCTTTTGCTCTCTCTTCCCTCTTTTTTGCTCTCATTCCCCCTTCTCTCTCTGCCTCTCTCTCTCTCCCCCTCTCTTTTGCTTACTCTCCTCTTCTCTTTTGCTCTCTCTCCCTTCTCTTTTGCTCTCTTCCTCTCTCTCTCTCTCTCTCTCTCTCTCTCTCTCTCTCCCCATTTTTGCTCTCTCTCTCCCTCTACTTTGCTCTTTCTCTCTCTCTCCCCCTGTCTTTTGGTCTCTCTCTGCCCCGCTCTTTTTTGCTGTCTCCCCCTTCTTTTGCTCTCTCTATCAACCTCTCTTTTGCTCTTTCTCTCCTCACATTTGCTCTCTCCCCCTCTTTTGCTCTCTCTCCCCTCTCTTTTGCTCTCTTTCTCCCCCCCCCTCTCTTTTGCTCTCTCTTTTCCCCCTGTTGTTGGCTCTCTCTCTCCCCCTTGTCGTGAGTGAGCTCGTCTCAGGTGCAGTAATAAAGAGGTCCAGACCAGATATTTATCAAACAAGGGCTCACCTCAGGAGGAGAGGTCATATTTATTACACTGTTGCAACAGTATCCCAGCACAAAACTCAGCAATGCAAGACTATCTCATTTTCATATACATGCGTTTTTATACTATTACAGTTCCTTACAAAGCAGAGAGCTTATTGGCTAATAATAATTGGCCAATAAATCTCATGTTCTCTATGTTAGAATTAGTAAGATATGCTTTCTTGAAAGTTGGCCAGATACTAATTGGGTTGGAAAAATAATACTAGACAAAGAGGCCTTGATTTTAAGACTTTTAGAAAACAATCTATGAGAAAAAGCCAAAACAAAGTTATATGTTTGTGTAACTTATTAGGTTAGAAACAAGTTACTTAGCGTATTAGGTTATAAGTGAATTTCTAGAAAATACAGAAGTAATATATCTGCAGTTTCAGATAAGAGTTCAGTAAAAGAAAAGGAAAAGTTTGGTTAAACATATAAAATAATAAAAATAGAATAAGAAGCTCATAACACCCTCTATCTTGCTCTCTCTCTCCCCCCTTTCTTTTTCTCTCCCCCCTCTCTTTTGCTCTCTCTCTCCCCCCCTCTCTTTTGCTCTTTCTCTCCTCACTTTTGCTCTTTCCCCCCCTCTTTTGCGCTCTCTCTCCCCCTCTTTTTTGCTCTCTCTCTTCCCCCTCTCGTTTGCTCTCTCTTCCCCCCTTTCTTTTTCTCTCTCCCTCCCCCTCTCTTTTGCTCTCTCTCTCCCCCTCTCTTTTGCTCTTTCTCTCCTCACTTTTTCCCTCTCTCCCTCTTTTTTGCGCTCTCTCTCCCCTCTGTTTTGCTATCTCTCTCTCCTTCCTCTCTTTTTCTCTCTCTCCCCTCTTTATTGCTCTGTCTCTTCCCCCCTCTATTTTGCTCTCTCTCTTTCCCCCTCTCTTTAGCTCTCTCTCTGTCCCCCTCTCTTATGCTCTCTCTCCCCCTCTCTCTTTTACTCTCTCTCCCATCTCTCTTTTGCTCTCTCTCCCCATCTCTCTTTTGCTCTCTCTCCCCATCTCTCTTTGCTCTATCTCCCCCTCTCTCTTTTGCTCTCTCCCGCTCTCTTTTGCTCTCTTTCTCTCCCCCTCTCTTTTGCTCTCTCTCCCCTCTATTTTTCTCTCATCCCCCCTCTCTCTCTGCCCTCTATTTCTCTCCCCCTCTCCTTTTCTCACTCTCCCCCTCTCTTTTGCTCTCTCTCCCTTCTTTTTTGCTCTCTCTCTTTCTCCCCCTCTCTTTTGCGCTCTCTCCCCCTTTCTTTTGCTCTCTCTCTCACTCTACTTTGCTCTTTCTCTCTCTCTCCCCCTGTCTTTTGCTCTCTCTCCCCCCTCTCTTTTTGCTCTCTCCCCCCTCTCTTTTGATCTCTCTCTCACCCTCTCTTTTGCTCTCTCTCTCCTCACTTTTGCTCTCTCCCCCTCTTTTGCTCTCTCTCCCCTCTCTTTTGCTCTCTCTCCCCCCCCCCTCTCTCTCTCTCTCTCTCTCTCCCCTCTCTTTTGCTCTCTCTCCCCCCCCTCTCATTTGCTCTCTCTCTCCCCCTCTCTTTTGCTCTCTCTCTTCCCCCTTTCTTTTTCTCCCCCCTCTCTTTTGCTTTCTCTCTCCCCCTCCCTTTTGCTCTTTCTCTCCTTACTTTTGCTCTCTCCCCCCTCTTTTGTGCTCTCTCTCCCCTCTCTTTTGCTCTCTCTCTCTCTCTCTCTAACTATCTCTCCTTCCTCTCTTTTTCTCTCTTTCACTCCCCCCTCTTTTTTGCTCTGTCTCTTCCCCCTCTCTTTTTTCTCTCTCTCCCCCCCTCTCTTTTGCTCTCTCTCCTCTCTCTTTTGCTCTCTCTCCTCTCTTATTTGCTCTCTCCCCCCTCTATTTTGCTCTCTCTTCCCCTCTCTTTTGCTCTCTCTATCCCCTCTCTTGCACTCTCTTTCACAGCCACGCCCCCCACCATGCCCGCTCCTGCCTCCATCATGCCAACTCCAGCCAAGCCCGGCCCTGTCCACTCCCGTCCATCATTCTTGCGGTGGACAGCAGATCAGGTGTGTTTGTCTAAGCCCAGGTGTGGTTGTCCTCATGCTGTCTCTACAGTGCATGACAGCTTTGGACAAACATACCTGGTCTTTTATATTAAAGGATGTTTTATAGGGTAATATGGGGTAAGAATCAAACTTTCCATATCTTGTCCTTTTCAAGGATCAATATCATATTACCTTTTATATAATATTTATTGAAAGGCTGTTTAAGAGAAAGGAAAGAAAGAAAGATTATATATATAACAATAAGAAACAGTTTGTGCACATGATAGGTGTTTAGAGTTAAAATAATGTGCAAAATTCAGAGCTGTGCATATTTTTGTGTGACTATGGGGTAAATTTATTATAGTGCGGACGGACATGATGTGATGTAGCGTATCATGTCCTCTGCACATTGATAAATGCCGACAGCATACGCTGTTGGCAATTATCATTGCACCAGCAGTTCTTGCAAACTGCTGGTGCAATGCTGCCCCCTGCAGATTTGCGGCCAATCGGCCCTATACCGCTGCTTCATAACTTCTGTTTCCGGCAAGCCTGAAGGCTTGCGGGAAACAAGGGGCATCAAGCTCCATATGGAGCTTGATAAATTGACCCCTATATGTTTATTGAGATCTGTATAGCAATTAGACACTTCTATGCATTGCAGAATCTGCCATTGCTGATATTTTACATTCAAGGAATATGATTTATGATTAGGTTGCAAGTACTGATTGATGTGGCACTATTGCCAAACATAAGGGTTGGATGGAAAAGAATGGCACTAGCAGGATAGTGCTTCATTTCAGTTCCCTCTCTGAGTAGTCTATTTGCTTGTACTGCAGTGTTCTGTGCTTGTAATGCAGTGTTCTGTTCAATATCAGTCTTTAATTAAATATGTTTGGAAACAGTGTAGTATACAATATTGTGTATGTCCTATTAACAGCAAATGAAACTTTAAAGGCAAATTGTAAAAATCTAAGAAATGTTATTTGACTATAATGCTTGTGAATAGCCCAAACTGCCAGTAACTCAATATCAGTTTTTTCAATATTATATATTTCTAGTGACAATTCAGGATTTTATTTTGTGTAGCCATTCATGTGCTGCTCTCCTATTTATTCACTATATCAGCGTAAATAGACAGACACACACACACACACACACAGACAAACAGACAAACAGACAAATAGATAGATAAATAGATAGATAGATAGAAATATAGATGTTAGATAGATAGATAGATAAAGATAGATAGACAAACATAGATGTTTGTTGGCTTGCAATAATGAGTACAAAATTATTAAGGTGCTATTACTGAACAATAATGGGCAGAAAAAGCAAGGAACATCTGTCTGACAAAGGCCTTTACCCTAGGAGCATGTTAAAATATTAGCTGTATTACTGTAGTTTTTTCCCCTGCAAAGAGGACATTGGCTGCAGATTTTAAATATGCATGTACTAAAAGATGAGTTATCTGATATGGAGATTACTAGAGAAAAGTAGAGAAATACTTAAAGCAAGGGCCCACGTGAAATCTTGGAATCTTGGAATCTTGCAAGAAAACGTAATACCGGTTGGTGACAAAGTTTAGACATTTACGATATAATCTTTTTAAGTTTGTTTTACTTTCAAAATACCAGTATGTGTGAATACTTATCATGTGTATATATGCATTAATTGTAGTAACAATATGGGCGTGATCCGATATACGGCGCAGGTTTCGGCACAAGCGACGGAACCCGCGCCATCCGTAATTTCACCTCGCACATTGGGGTATTACATATACCCCACCGGCAGTTCCTATATCTTAGGGTTTATTTTATAGGTAAGTATTTAGTTTTAAATAGGAATAATTTAGTTAATAATAGTAATATTATTTCGATTTATTTAAATAATATTTAAGTTAGGGGGGTGTTAGGGTTAGGGTTAGACTTAGGTTTAGGGGTTAATATCTTTATTATAGTGGCGGCGACGTTGGTGGCGGCAGATTAGGGGTTAATAGATTTAATAGGCTATGTGGGGTATGGCGGTTTAGGGGTTAATACTAGAATAGGTTTACTGCGGTGTGGGCTATGGCGGTTTAGGGGTTAATACTAGAATAGGTTTATTGCGGTGTGGGCTATGGCGGTTTAGGCGTTAATACTAGAATAGGTTTTTTGCGGTGTGGGCTATGGCGGTTTAGGGGTTAATACAGTTTATTAGTTATTGCAGTGGGGGATTGCGGTTTAGAGGTTAATACTAGAATAGGTTTATTGCGGTGTGGGCTATGGCGGTTTAGGGGTTAATACTAGAATAGGTTTATTGCGGTGTGGGCTATGGTGGTTTAGGAGTTAATACTAGAATAGGTTTATTGCAGTGTGGGCTATGGCAGTTTAGGGGTTAATACTAGAATAGGTTTATTGCGGTGTGGGCTATGGTGGTTTAGGGGTTAATACTAGAATAGGTTTTTTGTGGTGTGGCCTATGGCAGTTTAGGGGTTAATACAGTTTATTAGTTATTGCGGTGGGGGATTGCGGTTGACAGGTAGATAGACATTGCGCATGCGTTAGGTGTTATTTTATTTTTGCAGGCATTTTAGGGAGTTACGGTGCTCCCATACTCAGCGCAAGGCCTGCTACAGCTGCTTTTTATGGCGAGGTAAAAATGGAGTAAGATTTCTCCATTTTCGCCACATAAGGCCTTGCGCTGGATATTGGATACCGATTTACGACGCTGTCCCATGTTAGCTTATGGGAGTAAAAATTGCGAGCGACTGGTGAAATATACAGGCATAACTTGTGTGCTACGCCGTATATGTAATACCAAAAACGTGCAAAAACCGGCGTCACCGGCTTTTGCAGGCGACGCTACTTATGTAATGGGGCCCTATATGTGCAAAATTCATCATTCGGATATTCGTTTGTCAAACAAAGTCCAAATATGGCAGCAGGTAGCAGCATTTGGCTATTTTTGAAGCCAGATATATTAGTGTTAAAGTGCCAAACACAAATATCTTGATTTGCACAGATCTTTGTCTGTTACACTTTAACACTAATATATCCGGCACCATAAAAAGCTGAATGCTTCCATGCGTCCTTATTTGGAATTCATCTGACAAACAAACATCCTAACAAGGAATTTTGCACATTTCTAGTATTTACACATGCAATCAACAAATCAGTTGAGTGTCTGATCTTTAATACTCATATTATTCTATTGAAAGTGTTAGACATATATTTTGAATTCTGCTTTGTAATATATTAAGCAATATAAATAATATTATTTTCCATGCTATAGTGGCTAACTTTTTCTCATATTAAAATAAAGCAGTACATTTTTTGAAATATTCCCAACAGTTCTAATTAAATAGAGTAACTAGTGTACAATTGTCTGAGATCCTGGGCTGGTATCTGATAATAAGTTTCTGCATAATCTAATATATGAAAACTGTACATTCTTTTTTTTGAAAATAATTTTTTTATTGAAGTTTAACATATAGATTAACAAACAAGCCTCGCCCTGAGACCAAACTTACATCAGAGTAAATAATACATTGTCTATACATTGTCATTATTAGAAGGAGGAAAACAAGATATACCTGTAACAATATAATTACATATCAAGTCGTAACCTAAAGATAGACAATAAGTTTAGGCGAGGTGGAATATAACTTCATTTTATGTTATAGTATATGTGATTGATCTCCACAGTACTATAAAAAAGAATCAGTAGAGTATCAGAATTAGAGATAACAGGCTGTGGAGAATAAGCTTATGCGTCAGCCACTTTTGGGCTGAAATATACAGGGGGGGGGGGATATTCAGCGGGTAAGCACCGCTATACATATAAGAGAAGGGGGGGGGGGATGGAGCCTTATATGAATATGCGAATTTTAAAGTATATGCTGGGAGCTCAGAAATGTCCTAATAGAAGGGTCCCAGGACTGTCTAGGGGATATCATGTCTAAGAGATCGTGGATTAGGGTATTTCCAGTCGTTAGTCATCCCCTCTATTGTTAGGAGTGTACCATATTAGCAGTACAAACTATAACCATTTGCTAAAGAACCGAGCCTGCAGTAGATCTATCTTTCGCTGAGAGCATCCTGATTAGAAGTGGGTTGATTTAACTTAACCAAAATAAAGTGCTTTTCAAGCACATGAGGGATACATCAGAATCTAGTATAAGATCCTTGCGTTACTTTTAAGAAAAGGGCCTCTTACAGAGGAAAATAAGTAATGTATAGTAATTAGTAAACAAATAGGCACTTACATATATACAGGGTGTAGATTCTACTATTACCACTAAACTATTAACCTTATATAGCCAGCATGAGGCTTGTAAAATGTATAACAATTGTTCTAGTCAATTCAGCCTAATTCTATGTATCTTATCCACAAATCTCTAATTAACTGCGTATCTACTATTCAAGGCATGCCAGGATTGCGTGTGAACCTAATATATAGCCCATGAGTCACCCCAAGAGGGAAGACTCGCATAAAGAACAAGTGAAAATGTATAGCCAGGGCAGGCATATTAGTTTACCTATATCCTAGTTATCTCCATTACACAGTAAGCTTAATATTAGAACCCACATACATTAAAGCAGGCAAGCCCTCTGGGGTGGGAGGCTGGAATGTGGGTGAATTGCCCTGTAGGAGATTTTAGTAGACTGAATATGTGCCTTCTACTTAATAGAAACATGTACTTCTATAGTATGTGCAGGGTAAAGGATAGATACAGATAAAAAACACACTATCATTCAGCACTTATAATAATGCAACTACAGTCTTATAGGTATCTCTTGGTCTTTACACAAGAAGAGATTCAACTATTTATAATACAAACTATTATTATGCAAGAAACTAAACTTAATGCTAAAGTTGGTAACTAAGGAAGTGATCAATGAAAAGACTGACAGTGTACCATGTAAATGTAGGAGTAGAATACAACAAGGGCCTTGCATAAGGCACATTTATATGGAAATGAACTCCATTGTATATTGCGCCTGCATGGAGCTAAATTGTAAAAGCTTATGTTTACAATAGGACATATAAATAAGCTATATATAATTTCCTATTAACAAGCGTATAGCGCAGATTTGCGTGTAGTACACCCAACATAAATTACGCAGGACTGCCATAATTCTATATCTAAACAGTTGCGATGAGGCTCAAGCTAATACTCCCTCCTAGTAATATGTAATTAAATTATTGACATCAGATTTTGAGGGATAGATGTTACAGGAGTATATGTGCTTATGATGCAAGGTCTTACAAGGCAATCTGTGCTAACTGACAACCAGTCTATGAAATGAAGGATACTGGTATCTATATATGTTGAATGCCGGGTATGGTTTTGTAGGGGGGGAGCTAAGAGGGATCAAGTTCTATACAGATGAAAACCAACACTAATATGTATACTTAGTTAGGTATATCAGGATATGTATATAAAGGGCTAGAAGGCAGAGTGAAACTGCCCCCCGGCATATTAAGTGAACTCAGTCAGTACCTAGCAGACAACATATCAGACAATTTAGACAAGCCATCATTAACGAAGTCTGTGGGCCTGGAAAATAGCATAACACTCTGCAAAAGGCATATATAGTGTTAACATCTGTCTTAAAAAAAACACACAGAACAAGCTTTGCGTCCTCTTATCGACCTATGTCCCATACAATAAATACTGCTGTGAATGCTTGCCAGTTCATATAAACCACATATCTAGTTGGTAAGTGAAACATCTGTGCCATTCATGATGTGGTCAGTTCAGCTGATCTCTTAGCCAATACCAGCTGGTTTAGTTGAGCCAACAGAGATATGCGCTACCTCTGGTGTATGGGTCAGCAGTGAGGCCAATAGTTGCGGAGGGTCAGGTGCCCGTGTGACAAATGCCACAGAATGCAAAGCCGTTGCTAGTGGTAAGCAAGCCAAAAGCTGTAAACCGATGTCCGTGTTATCCTGCAGCAGGACGCCTGCTGCATCAACAACAGCATTGACTGAGGAGAGTTCAATATGATGGCTGCGCTGAGGTATAGCGTATCTCTGGTGAGATGCATATCGGTGGTAATCAGAATTCCGGTAGAATAAGTCAGGGCTCAGAGTAGTTTCATCCCTCTCTGTTTGGATCGGGTGGTACTCGGGAGAGATTGCCGTAGAAGGGGGAATGGCTAGATCCATTTGCGGTTTCCCGTTCTGAAGAGGATCTTCACATGTCTCCGCCATCTTGCGTGTAATTCTATCTCCATGATCACATGCAGCTCTGAGTGTGATTGTAAGCTCTTCAAAATTAGTTTGCATCCGCAAAGAGAACTCCCTGAGTAGTGCCAGTATCTCCGCCATTGTCAGGGCAAGTTGCCTTTATTCGCAATTAGGAATGCTTCAATCTATTCCGGCAATCACTCTTCCTATATCTGCTTGTTGCTTAAGTCGCCATCTTTGGTGTCCCTGACTCTGTATTAAAACTGTACATTCTTTGTGATTTATAAATGTGCTTATCAGACATCCTCTGTATTTTTGTAGACTAGAATTGTACTGTATATATATATATATGTTTAGTGTATACAACATTCACACGTCTTTGTAAAGGAATTTAAATTATGAGAAATAACTGAAACGCTACACTGCTAATTATTTTATCCAGATGAAAAACAATTTCATATTTCAATTATATTTCTTTTGATTTACAGTTCAGCAACATTTCAGCAAATGTGCAATGATAATTATGTTTTATATTTACATTTTTATCATCCCAAAAGGTCATTTCTTACAAATGCTGTAAAAAATGTGCATATTTGATGCAACATCATTTTTATGTATTATGCATTTGTAATACTCTATGGGGCTTTTTAAGCTGCAATGCCAGAATCTTTTCTGTGTTTGTGTTTTCCTTTTTGTATCCTACAATGCTAATGCATTAAATTTATGTGTGTGTGTTCATGTGTGTGCGTTTGTATGTAGCAAGAGAGAGAGATAGATAGATAGATAGATAGATAGATAGATAGATGATAGATAGATATATAGATAGATAGATAGATAGATAGGAGGGATATATGTTTTTTTATTAATACAATTGTTTTATCAGTGATTGATATGTATATCACAAGGTGCGTGCATGTGTTTGTATGCAAATATGTATGTATATACTTACATATGTATGTATGTGAGCACAGATGTATGTATACACATATATACAAACACACACACATATACAAGCACACATGCAAATATCACTGTAAAACAATGTTGTTATATATATATATACATATATATATAATCCTGAAGAAAAAGCGCACTCCAAAGGTCTTAATATAACTTCCACTTTAATGTATAATCCTGAAGAAAAAGCGCACATTAAAGTGGAAGTTATATTAAGACCTTTGGAGTGCGCTTTTTCTTCAGGATTGTGCATTTTGTTTGCTGCACCCAAGGCTTTAGTAGTGAAGTTTGGAGTGCACCTTGTCTATTTTGTATATATATATATATATAAAAGAGATAATCAGCCAATGAATTTTCATATTAAATATTCAAGGAAATTAATTTCCCTTAATTTTCAGTGACTGCACTATTCCGTATTCATATAATGAATTTTAGTTCAACATTTACATTAATTTTCATTAAAATGAATGTAAATGTTTCAAAGCTACAGGTGAAAAGTTCACCTAGAGTTACAATGCTTAGTGTTCTCTGGAGAGTGTGCTAACTTGATCTTCTTCTTGCCAGAGCCCCAGCCGTGCTAACAGCAGGCTTAAAGATCTTGATTCCGAGGACTTGCACTAACTTTAGTGCAGATTTAGGTAGCTGAGTGCACTAAGCCTCCTGTTTGCACGGCCGGTGCTCTGGCAAGAAGAGGAGCGGGTTAACATGCTCTCCTGAGTATGATGTCGGCATTTAGCTGTCGGGTGAACATGATTCGCCACACTGCACGGCGCTTTGATAATTCAGCATCTTTGTCTGAAACTTTCGAAACACATCAGCATCATTGCACAGATACCACATTCTTGAACCACACACACCTTGAGAGACACATGAACTTTCACAAATTAACTTTAAAAGTGTCTATCAAATTCTATACTCTGTACTGTCAATACCTCATATTGTGTTGAGGTTTTTTAATGTGAGCAGGACTATTGCTATAGTTGAGTGTATATTTTAGAGCACTGCCATACTTCAAGAAGCAGTTGTGCATGTATATTCAGGTGCCTTTAACGGCGCTCCCTACACTGCGTGCCACTTACCTCATATAAGGGGCACCATATTGTTTTATTTGGACAAAGTGATATAGACCTGGTGTTGACAATATCTGTCTTAAACTGCACACCTATGTTAACATAGGCTTATTGATTTGTGACAACACTATTTTAATTTTTATATGTTATTTCTAATTTATGCACCTTCTTAGCTCTTTTAAAACACATTTGTTTATTTCTGCATGTCATAAATATTATATATATATATATATATATATATATATATTTTTTTTTTTTTTTAAATGTTTGTAATTTTACTGATGTTTAGAGTGGCCAAGCTATCAATTAAAAGTATAGGTTGTGCTAAACAAAATGTCAGCAGCGCTAACATTCTCTAGGAAACTTTTTACTATTCAATTGCTATATCAGATTTAGTTCTATTCATTGTATAGCATATCTTCTCCTTCTTAATGGAAACCTCAACTAATAATGTTTTTGTTAGAGTGAGGGATTCTGGGCAAAGAAAGATATTTAAATTAACTTCGTAATACCTTACCTGTTTACTTACACTGTTTAAAACATTACTCCCTTATGTCAGTGCAAATCTAGCAGGGATATGAAAGGTATAGCATAAGAAAGAGCACATTAAAAACAAAAAGGGGAAGACATTGTGAAGCTCATTTCCATATTATTGTTAAGAATATCTTGCTCAAGAAGGAAGCCTTTGGGTTGAGGTTACTATATAGTGGATTTTTCCCTAACCTTTTTGCTCACCATAACTTATTTAAAATTGGTTTCTCTCTTCTCTACTTCTCTTATTCTATATCTCCAGTTTTGAGAGAAATTAAACTGCAGACTTCAGAGGGGCATAACTCTGAATTCCCAAATGGCAGAACCTGGAAGTCCCAAAAAGATGAGAGCTGCCTCCCATAAAACTCCAATATATATATAAATATATATATATATATGTATCAATGTATATATAGCAGTGCTTTTGTGTAACTTTTCTAATAACATTTTTATTGTTATTATATGGATAACAGGCATATCTGTTTAATCGTGTTGCCCTAAGGTTATTTGGAAAAAAGATGACCTGGTTAAATCAAAGGGAAAAAAAAATATTTTCATGTGTAAGAATTTCAGCCTTGCTTTTTATTTTCAAATAATTATTTATTTTTTTGCAAGTGATTGGCAAGCTTCTTTGGCAATATCAAATCTCTTTGGCAGCATTTCATTCTTTCTTACAGTGTGGGAATTCTTAGTCAAATTCTAGCTAAACTGTCTCTTTAATTACTGCATTTGTTCTTCCAGAGTAATCTGTCATTAGGTCATTAAATGCTTTGAAAATGTGCATGAATTTACCAACATGATATTTATATTTTTTTTTATTAATGCTGGTATAAAAATTAAATCAACTTTTGTAAATGTAGATATGGCAATAAACACTGTTATACTATATTTCACGTTCTTGTAAATGTAATCTTTATTTTACCAAACAAGACTGATTAAGTTAAATTAATTATTGGTTTTGCAAGTTTAAGCCATTCTTGTGTATTTTTACTTTAAGTATTGTTTACTTCTTTAATTATGTTTATTTCTTTATACCCAAAAAACCTTCATTTTTTTCATGCACTATACCTTATTTTTGGGTTGATTACAAACTGCCTTATCCCATTTAGGGCCAGATTATAAGTGGCACATTAATATTTATGCTTGAGCGATATTGGGCTTACGGTGGCTGTTTGTGTGCGTTGGATGTAAAGCTCCTATTACAGGTTGAAAGTAAATGTGATCGCTTGAGGGCGATTGCATTTAATGCGCGTTGGGATATCGCAAACTCAGAGCTCGGGGTTAACTGTATCCCGAAACCAAAAGGTGTCAGAAAACACATTAAAAATACATTTAAAAGGACAGTTACACTCAAAATAACAGCATCTAATAAAAATTTGTAAATAAAATATTGCATAAATAAGTTATAAGGGCTCAAAGGAATGAGGTATCAGGTGTAAGAAAAAAAAAAAGGCAGGCAAAGGCTTTAACATAGAGATACATACATATACATTTCTAAAGATGTATATGTATGTGTGTATATATATATATATATATATATATATATATATATACACACACACAAAATAAGGGAAAAGGACAGCACATCAAGACTGGACCGGGTACACATCCCATGACCCATAAACAGGCTCAGCTTTGGTTGCTATCGCACTCACATAAAGCTCCTCTATTTACAGAGTCACAGGCAGGTAACCCCGGGCCTGCCAGGGTGCAAGTCCTTAGGAAGAATTACAAAAACAGACAATACAACACACATAAAGTCCAGTACTCACTTACAAGCTCTCAGCTAGGATTAAAAAGCAAAACCGGAAGAGTTAGTTACTGCATTTGGCCAAATGGGACAAGTCCAGGTACCATGTCAAGGTTTCTTCCACATACCTGGGTCCCTAATACAGCCACACAACTGCAGCCATGCACATAAATGCAAGCTAATAATCAAACAAACTGGGAACAGGTCAGGATTCACAGACTTATGTAATCACCCTGGGCATAAGCAAAATCAGGAAAAAGGACAGCACATCCAGACTGGACCGGGTACCCATCTCATGACCCATAAACAGTCTCAGCTTTGGTTGCTATCGCACTCACATAAATCTCCTCTATTTACAGAGTCACAGGCAGTTAACCCCGGGCCTGCCAGGGTGCAAGTCCTTAGGGAGAAGCACATCCAGACTGGACTGGGCACACATCCCATGACCCATAAACAGGCTCAGCTTTGGTTGCTATCACACTCACATAAAGCTCCTCTATTTACAGAGTCACAGGCAGTTAACCCCGGGCCTGCCAGGGTGCAAGTCCTAAGGGAGAATTACAAAAACAGACAATACAACACACAAAATGCATTTAGATTAGAGGCGGCTTTCAAGGTCTAAGAAATTAGCATATGAATCTCCTAGGTTTAGCTTTCAACTAAGAATAACAAGAGAACAAAGCAAAATTGGTGATAAAAGTAAATTGGAAAGTTGTTTAAAATTACATTTCCTTATTGATTTATTTTTTGGATTTGACTATCCCTTTAATATGTGCTGGATATTTGAAGATTGGGTTTTTACATGCATTAGGTTAGTGCTCAAACAAAACCTTTTTACTTTCAAATTGTAATACAAGCACTAAATTATAGAAATGTCAGCAGCAATGGCCATATTTGATGAAGGTTAAAGAGCAACAAAAAGATAACAAATATCTAATTAATAGCAATTTATTGAAATATAAAACAAACATTTTAAATAGATCAACAAATGTGAAATCCTTACAGTTAACAAATCCAATATATATGTATCAGGAATTGACAATAAACATGCATTCTAAGGTTAATAAATAAACTACATTTGATACCATTGCAATGCACACATATGGAATACATATAGAACCAATATTAAAGGGACCAATCAATGATAGGGGCTGTGTGCATTTGGAGTTTGGATGTTGAGAGCTTGCACAACAGAGAGAAAGAAGAATGTAAGGATCGGATAGAATACTGGAGCAGCATAACAAGTATGAATAGCCTGGTCAGTTGGAGAGGGTTGCTGATTTGTAGTTAGTGCATGGGGATGAAGCTATCCAAGAGACAATGCATGAAAGACTTTGCTAGTTGGCAAAAACTGCTGGCCAGACTGGAGACCATGTGTTTCCTGGCCAGTTAGTGAAAGCTTCTGGACAGCCTGGAGAGTAGGATAATAAGGAAGCCCCAGACAACAAAGAGGTAGTAACAGGACCCCTACAATAATGTGTCAGAGGGGTTTACTTCAAGGATTGAGGGACATAATCAAGAGTTATCCATTTACACATAAAAGTCTCCTAGATATATATGGCCTTGTGACAGATTAGTTGTAGCCATGGTCTCAGGATGATAACATGCATGCCAACCCGAGTACTGCTTTAAATTGCATACAATTTTTGGGCCTCTATATATATACATGCTCTCAAGATTGTTGCTTCATCACAACCTCACCTGCCACCTTCAACCACCTTCAGCCACGAAGTGCATACTACTCTTTTCACAATTGTCACCCATAATCTTAGTCCAGCGGAAAGATCCAACCTGAGGTGGTGAACCATGGGGTACTAAAAAATGGTTCATGTGTTTAAATCCCTCTGAGATAACCTTGCTCAACCCCCAAATGTCAGTAATATTATTGTGTTATGCTGCTGCCTTCACCATCTGGTGCAGCACAATGAACTTTTGGGAAATATATTGCGGGACAGCAGTGTGGAGGAGAAGCCAGATTCCAGGGTTCAAGAAAACATTATAGGTGAGTACATCCAAAATATATATCATTGTCTTTGAGTAATCTGTGTCATATTAATGATAGCTTCATGCGTCCCAGTGCCTAGCAGCCATAATTGTGTAACATATGTTAAAGGGCAGGTTAGCACATCCAAATCTGCTTCCCACAATGTGTTCCCTTTAAGATCAATTTTGTGAGCAGCCCAGCAGTGAAACAGTTGATAAAGTAACCACATCTTGCAGTCTATAAATTTATATTTAGAGTGATAGTAAACACCAAAAATGTTATTGTTTAAAAAGATAGATAATCCCTTTATTTACCATTCCCCATTTCTGCATAACCAACACTGTTATAGAAATATACCTTTTACCTCTTTAATTAGCTTCTGCAGACTTGCATTTAGGCAATTAGTGAAGAGTTGAATAACTCCACGTGCATGAGCACATTGTTATTTATATGAAACACATACCTAACGCCCTCTAGCTGTGAAAAACTATCAAATGCATTCAGATAAGAGGCAGCCTTCAAGGGCTTCGAAATTAGAATATGAGCCTAACTAGGTTTAGCTTTCAACTAAGAATACCAAGAGAATAAAGCAAATTTAATGATAAAATAAATCAGAAAGTTGTTTAAAATTACATGCCCTATCTGGATCATGAAAGTTTAATTTAGACTTTACTATCCCTTTAAACATGTGTATTTATGTATCTGAATGTTAAAGCCCTTTGCCTGCCTTTTTTTTCTAACACCTGAGACCTCGTATCTTTGAGTCCTTATAACTTTTGTGTGCAATATTTATTTGAATCATTTTTTATTAGATGTTGTTATTATTTATTTATTTTTAAATGATTTTTATTAAAATGTTCTTATACAATACAGAAAAAGAAAAGCAAGTAGATGTACCTGGCACAGTTCATCACCACAAAAGGTTCAACGAGCATATATATTAATAAAATCCATTCCTTATATTTATTAGCAAATGGAACCAATACAAGAATATATAGTATATAACATGGTATCCAATATATACATAAAGATAAACCATTAAACCATTAAGGTAGCATGACAATCTATATTATCTAGAGATGTCATTCAGTTATTATGAGTAGAAGTAAGTCATGTAATAATATTATTGATAAAATTGTTACCAGACTTGTTCTGTACCTGTTTATATGAAGTAGAAAATAGGAAGAGACCCATTACAACACATCTATTATTAGGTGGTGTAAAATTGGGGCAGAATAAAAAGAAATATATGACCATTAGCTGGGAAACAAAATTATCAATGCACAGAATTGTATAGGGTAAGCTTGCATAAGATTAATATTAAAGTCCATGATCTAATGTAAGATGCTCAGAACCTGGTTTCACTCAGGACCCTTGGGTTGAAGTCAGATCCCAGCAATAATGAGGAGGGTAATTATAAGATACACATTTTCAAATACCTATATTCTTTGCTAAAATTGTATTATAGTTGGATATTATAGACCCTTTTCTAAACTGTCTTCCCATTTCTAATAAAATAATTACATAGCTTCTATCAATATTACAGCAGGTCATAATATAAAGAGGTTTAACTGTAGAATTGAAAAATATTAATAAAAGTTTAATAACTGGTATTTTTTGAGGGAAACTGCAAATTTAGCCTCTGGGTGTTAAGTAAGTAAACAGAGTGCTATATGGTGGTGGGGGGTAAAAAGTATGGAGCCACCCAGGCAAAGATCTAAAAACGACTTTATAAGTGTAACAGAATATCAATGGTAAATGACTCAAGTACTATCTATATAGATGGGACATAGTGGCTACCGACTCAATCTGAAGCATTTTCTATGTGGACTTATGTCTAAGTGTTAAATATATTTTAAAAGGGCAAACATTTCCCCTAGCTGAAACTATAATGTATAGAACATATAGTAACATTTTTGAGCAGGCAAATATATATATAAACAAATAATAAGATAGGACAATAAAGAGAAAACAATCAGAATTATTCAGCGCACAGAATTAATAGTCCTTTTCAAGATATAGTAGTAAATTCTAAAGTCCCCAACGAAAAAATATATTGGGTAATACAAGTGAAGAATGGTAAATGATTGCCTTCTTACCAGAAGTTACCCCAATCATATGAGGTAATGTGAACACACGGGATGGACCCAAGATGTAGAGGTCCTCTGATCTGTAGTGATTCCCCTCCTATGGTTTCTTTGCTAGCTGATTCATATAGGACACTTTTCACAGGTGGATGCACCTCTCTGGTAGAAACTTCCTATTTTCTCTGCGAGCTTGTATCTTTGTATCTTGTAAAAGTTTAGTCTCGCTATCCAGACAAATATAAACTTGCATAAGTTACTTAAATGCAGATCTTCTGATAGCAGAGGAATCCAGTAAATCAAAATGTGCCTTTTGAATATTTCACTAGGAATCTTGCAGTGCTGGAGGATCATTTTAGAATATCTCACCTGAGTGGAGAGGTATTGAAAATCAGGGCCCCTATTTTCTCACAAGGCGTTCACCCTGACTGTCTGACCTTGATTAATATTTTTATATTTTTTATATTTTTAACATTTTAATGTTTTAATTTCAATCTATTATCAGAATTTGAGGAGTATAAAATAATAATAAGTGTATCTATTAGGGATGTATATATGTACACGTATGGACTCATATGTGTATACATATGCAGATATGTGTGTAATTTTAGTAATTAATATCACAAACAACTAGTTCTGTTCACTCTATTTATTTATTATGATCTATATAATCTAATAAATTCTACTCTTTTCAGTTTTCTACATGTAGTTTTGACATTGGAAAGGTTTTAAGGTTAAGCTTATAATTAATGCGATTAAACCAATTATCTTTTTTTAACATATTGTATTTTCAACATATTGCATTTTGTCTTTTAATATATCGGTTTTAATACATGTCTTTTATTTATTAATTTATATGTTGTTTATATATATCTTGCTGCCAGTATTTCTTCTTCTGTTGCAAAATACACTTTTACAGTTTGCAATATGCATCCTTACTATGTGCTGGACATTGTGTAAACATTTTGCAAACTAAGAAAAAATGGGTGCATATATCGCTTTAAGATGAGTAAATAAATACCATCGTCCCATTCACAACAGTATTGAGTTTGAGAAAGGCTGCGTACAGCCGAAATGCGTTACTCTTTTACTGGACCACTTGGGCTTTCGTAGCCCCATTGAACTGATTGCCGCAAATATCCTCCTAAGCTGTGAAACTTGATCTCTCCAGGGAAGCACAGGATCGCTTGAAAATTGCCGCCTGGACTGACAACAAACACAGGGGATCATCATTTGGCTTCCGGTGTAAGTATTAGTAAACACGTTGCCAAATTGAACTTGTTTTATGTTTGTAAAAGGATTTTCTTGTCCTTTCTTCTCGCCTCCATTCTGCAGTTTTGCCAACTCTGCAACCTTGAAAATAAGAAAACGCTAACCTTGCTAACATTGCTTGTGTTTGCTAAACACGTTTGTCTGCTTCACTAATACGGCTTGCCTCATATGCCATAATCTATCATATTCCATTGGAGCCATTTCATTTCACCAATACCATCCCATTGGTCTCGTTTGTATGTCTAATGCTTTGTATGTTTTGCCTTGACATGTTTTAGAAAATCTGCTTATTATCTACTTATTATGTGAATCTGAATGTTCTAACCATTATGTGCTTGCATTGATTTTATCTGTATTATTAATTGTATTTCTGTTATTTCTTTGCTATTGCATTGTAATAAATACATTTTTATATAGTTATATAGTTGTGCTCGCCCGGGATTATTTAGATATTAGTATACTACACACATCAAGCTATCTTTGGATAGCGCAGCTAAAAAATCTATCACTTAGCTACACTTTGTAGTTAAAGTGATTACTCTAGTCCTGACCTTGATTACCATGATACTGGATTCCTCTTTGTTAAGAAGGTATTTTCTTATTTTTGTTTACCAAGTTTAGTTTTTGTCTGGACAGAAAGTCAAAACTTTTACCAAGGTATATTTTATTTTGGTGTTTATAATTATTTTTTTTCAGCTGCTATTAATACTTATTTGCTCTTTTACTTTGTAGGGGTTGATTATCATACCAAAGAGGTGGCTTAGCTACTGAGTTTGGTAACTATTGCTTTCTTACCCCTAACTCCTCCATTGGTTGCTGTGTAAACCTTGTAGTGTCACAGGAAGGGTTTGTGGTAAATAAGGTCTCTAAGCCAGTGATTTGACCTTGTTATTTTCAAAAACATATTTTCTATTTTCCTCCTATTATCAATTGTTATTCTTTCTCTTGCTATCTTTATTTGAACAGCAAGAATGTAAGCTTAAAATCCAGCACATTTTTGGTTCAGAACCTGGGTTGCACTTGCTGATTGGTGGCTAACTGTAGCACTATCCAGGTCGCTGAACATAAAATGGGCCAGTTCCTTAGCTTAGATTCCTGCATTTTCAAATCAAGATAGCAAGATAATAAAAAAAAAAACATAATAGGAATAAATTAGAAAGTTGCTTAAAATTGCATGCTCTATCTGAATTATGAAAGAAAAAATTTGGGTTTACTATCCCTTTAATGCAACTTTAACCTTTAAAACTCATTTATATCTGTCCCTAACTTTCAATTAGATCAGATAAACAATGAAGAATGTGCTAATAAGGGACAGTCATGTTTTTAAAGCATTAAAAGCCAGATTATGAATGGAGCGTTAGGGATAAAAAAAAAAAAATGCACTAAACACAGCATAAATACATAAAAATAAAGTGTTACACTCATATATACATTTTCTTATATGGAAAGACAAAAAAAGGACAACAAATCTCCGACTCACAAGTATTTAATGACAAAATTTGGTTTAAAAGGGCACACAAGTTACACATACAATATAAAAAGCAACAATGTGTCTGCAATACACTCTATGGTCCCAGTCCTTGTCAATGAACGATCTCCTTCTGCGATGGAAGTGCAGCACACCCACTTGAAGACTTCTTCCGGCTTCTTGGGAGGATGGATGTCGGATCTTCAAAACTGTAAGTGAATCTTCTGGGGTTAATGTTAGGATTTTTTTAAGGGTCTATTGGGTGGGTATTATTTTTAGGTTAGGGCTTTGGGCAGCAATAGAGCTAAATGCCCTTTTAAGGGTAATGCCCATCCAAATGCCCTTTTCAGGGCAATGAGGAACTTAGGTTTTTTTAGATTAGGATTTTATTTGGGGGGTTGGTTGTGTGGGTGGTGGGTTTTATTTTTGGGAGGGTATTTGTATTTTTTATTTACAGGTAAAAGAGCTGATTTCTTTGGTGCAATGCCACGCAAAAGGCCCTTATTGTAGGTTAAGTTTTTTTTTTATTTTGGGGGGGGCTTTTTTATTTTCACAGGGCCCTTAGATTAGGTGTAATTAGTTTAAATCTTTGATAATTTCTTTTTTATGTTTTGTAACTTAGTGTTTATTTTTTTGTGTAACAGTGTTTGATATTTTTTGTAACTTAGTAATTTTTTTGTGTAGATTTTAATTATTTGAGTAGGGTTAGGTGTTTAAATATATAATATAGTTAATTTAATTTGTAGTTTAATGTAATTTTAGTATAAAAGTTAGGGTAGATTAATTATTAAATTAATATAGTTTATCGTAATTTTAGTATAAAAGTTAGGGTAGAATAATTATTAATTTAATATAGTTTAATGTAATTTTAGTATAATAGGGTAGGTTAATTATGAATTTAATATAAAGGTAAGTTTAAATTTATTATAAAATAGGGTTGAGTTAATATTTAATATAAAGTTAGCGGGTTGTTAGGTTTAGGGGTTAATAGGTTAATTTAGTTTATGGCGATGTGGGGGGCTGGCGGTTTAGGGGTTAATAACTTTATTTAGTTGCAGTGGGCTCCGGGAGCGGCGGGATAGGGGTTAATAACATAATGTAGGTGGCGGCAGTGTAGGGGGCAGCAGATTAGTGGTTAATAACATAATGTAGGTGGCGGTGGGCTCCGGGAGCGGAGGGATGGGGTTAATACATTTATTAGATTTATGGTGGGCTCCGGGAGAGGTAGTTTAGGGGTAAATAACTTTATTTAGTTGCAGCGGGGTTTGGGAGTGATGGGATAGGGGTTAAACATTTTAGTTTAGTGGTGGTGCTTAGTGACAGTATACAAATAAAGCTGGGAAAAAGCCGAATAGCAGCAAAATCGATGACTGTTAGCTAGCAACAGTCTGCTGCTCATCGCCCCGTACTTGGTGCGCTGCTTTTTGACAGCTTTTTTGTTAAATATGGAGAGCGTATTCAGGTCTGCGGCAGCGATGTTAGGCGATGTCAGGCAAGCGTATTGGTGCCGGCAAATGCAGCACAGTTGATGGCTTGATAAATAGGCCTCCATGTCTTCTTTTTCAAAAGTGCTTTGCGGGCCCGCTGTGATTAAACCACGCTATTGAATTGAATGTAACATGCTCCCACTCTGGTCTGGCAGCGGGTGCGCACTATATTCAGTTCAATAGCGTGATCGGGCGCACTGTGAGTATATTCTCGCTACAGGTGAACTTTTCTCCTGTAGCTTTGAACATTTGAATTGATTTTAACTAAACTAATGTAAATGTTGAACTAAAATTCAGTATTTGTTTCATTTTAAACTAAATGAATACTGGATAGTGCAGCCAACGAATATTAAGGAAAATGCATATTCGGTATGAAAATATTGGACAAACCTAAAATGTATTGGCTGTACAATTCTACTATGTACCTACTGTGTTAATCTTATTATGTTTTGCATATGAATTACCAGACTTAAACAACTATGCCAATCAATATACAAATTGAAAACAAAGCAAGCACCTATGTTAAATCACTATAATGGTTCATACAGCATAAAGAAATTAAATGGAATAATACAATTTATTGATAGCAGTGATAGTGTTGTTAAGAATGCCTTTCTAGTTCATTCCAAAGTCACCCTTAGTTACACGCAACATATTTATTGAATAATTATATTTTATATTAGCAAACATTAAAATTTAATAATGTCATTTTAAATGCCTTTTGACACACACTAAAATGTGTACTGTTAGTAAATAGTGTGGAAAATATGGCACACATATATTTTTTTTTTGGCTGGTGTAAAAAATGCTTTTATTTCACTGCTCATCAATTCAAAATAACATGTTTTGTTTTTTTATTATTATTTTTCTCATTTTATGTTGTACATCAGACAATATGATAATGTCTACATGAGATGAATACAGTACCCTTATGGCACACATATTTTGATCTCCAACAAACTATATATCTAATGGCAGAAAAAAGCTATTGGCTTTATTAAATTAGGGTTAATCAACCAGGTAAATGTTTAGCCAACCATAAATAAATATAAATGTGGAACCCTATGGCATTTTATGTTTTGGTATTGCATTTCTGAAGAATATTTTTCTTATGTTACTTACATATTGATATTGAACAATTCTATGTTTTAAAAAAAGGATACCTCGTGGTGTAGACTGTATGATTTATGAAACAGGTAAAAAATCCCAAATGGGTCACTCACAAGTAAGATTGCATCATATAGATGGATAGTGCAAATAGGTAGGCTGGATGACGTAACCACCGGCTGGTTGATGCTCCTGGCAACAACCTCTAGGGGAATTCCTCATTGGACATGAGAGTCTTTAAAGGGATAGTCTATTCAAAATTAAACTTTCATGATTCAGATAGAGCATGTAATTTTAAGCAACGTTCTAATTTACTACTATTATCAAATTTTCTCCATACTCTTGGTATCTTTATTTGATAAAGCTGTAATGTAAGCTTAGGAGCCAGCCCATTTTTAGTTCAGCACCTTGCTTGATGGCTACATTTAGACACCAATCAGCATGTACTACCCAGATCATTGCTAAGCTAAAAATGTGCTGCCTCCTAAGCTTACATTCCTGCTTTTTTAAATAAAGATACCACAAAAATGAAAAAAAAAAAATGATAATAGGAGTAAATTAGAAAGTTACTTAAAATTGCATGCTCTTTCTGCATCATGAAAGTTTAATTTTGAATAGATTATTCCTTTAATATCCAGCCACAGGTAATCAGGAAAAATTCAGTAGCCACTTTCCCCAAACATTATACTGCAACTTGATAAAAGTACTAAAAACTTTAATAGAACATCAGTATACAGCTGATCTGTTAATTAATTTAGCTAATATATATATCTTCTACCGAGTAGTGCACAAATAGTAAGTCCAACCCTCATGTGGGATGCCTACGCCCAGTAGCAGCTAGTTAGTGATGTAAACCAGTCT
This sequence comes from Bombina bombina, assembly GCF_027579735.1. NCBI lineage: Eukaryota > Metazoa > Chordata > Amphibia > Anura > Bombinatoridae > Bombina > Bombina bombina. Next base: position 700,416,952 of record NC_069499.1, on the reverse strand, counting down.
GGTCTTAAAAAGTGTGGTTTGCAGTAAATAGGCAGGTTGCTCCCACAGTCCAAAAGATTAAGCCAAACTAAATTCTTCACCTGTTCACGTGTCTAATAGCCATAAATCATCAGTTAGTTTATTGTAGTGTCTTCCTGCTCCTTAATATATATAGGTATGATTTTTAACACAGGATACCAAGAGTACAAAGTTAATTCGACAAATGAAATATATTGAATAATTTTTTCGAATTGCATGATCTATCTGAACAAAAAAGTATAATTCTCACCCCTTAAAATCTGAAATGTTAAATTGAATAGCTTTAAACAGCAACCACAATGACACATAAAGGAATACTAAACCAACATTTTTTCTTTAATTATGATTATTATTTTATTATTATTATCAGTTCTTTGTAGAGCGCCAACAGATTCTGCAGCACTATAAACATAGGCTGTATACAAGGTAGCATTTATAGGGATCAAATGGGTAGAGGGCCCTGCCGAGAGTCGCACTAATGTAGTCAGCTCTTATGAAGGTGATCTGCAAACAATTGGGCTCTTAGGCTTACATGCTAAGGGGGTTCATGGTGGATAGCAATTGAGGAGAGGAACTGGTATTAGGATAGGTTTGTGTAGGGTGTATGCATCCCTGAACAGTAGAGTCTTTATGGAGAGCTTGAAGCTTTCAAAACTAGGGGAGATTCTTGTGTGAGGAAGAGAGTTCCACAAGATGGGAGCCAGTCTGAAGAAGTCCTGTTAACGGGAATGTGAGGAGGTAACAAGAGAGGAGGAGAGGAGGAGGTCATGAGCAGAGCAAAGGGTATGGGAGGGAGGGTATCTGGAGACAAGGTCTGAGATATATGGGGGAGCAGTGCAGTTGAGGGCTTTGTATGGCAGAGTGAGAATTTTGTGTTTAATCCTGGAGACAAGAGGAAGTCAGTGAAAGGATTGGCAGAGAGGTGCAGAGCGACGTGTAAGGAAGATGATCCTGGCAGAGGCATTCATTATGGATTGTAAATGAGCTAGGCAGAAACTAGGGAGACTTGTGGACTTTGGGTAGGTGATTAAACACAGGAATCACAGGATTCTGTACCAGCAAATAAGCTTTCGTTTCCTGGTTAATATAACCCAACTCTACCCCATCATCCACAAGGGAGACCAATTGTTGCTGAAACACTCGTGTTGGATCTTGCAACAAACTGCCATAGTCTTGTTCTTTTCAAGAAGCTTTGAGGTAAGAGGCAGTTGGGAAATAGGGCAGTAGTTGGATGGGGAGGTTGGATCGAGAGAAGGTTTTTTTGAGGATAGGTGTGACCAGTGCATGTTTTAGAGATGAGGGAAATGTACCAGTGCTGAGGGAGAGGTTAAACATGTATGTGAGTATGGGAGTAAGGGTAAAAGAGAGGGAGGGGAGTAGCTGTGAGGGGATGGGGTTAAGGACATGTAGTGAGGTGAGAGCACAGTATAAATGCAGAAACTTCTTTCTCAGTAACAGGGTAATAAAAAGCTATGTGGGTGTTGGTAGATTGCAAGCTTTTGAGGGGGTGAGAGACTGGAAGTATGTTGAGAGCGGATTTCATTTCTGATGGAATCAATTTTGTTATTGAAGTGGCTGGCAAAATCTTTATTTAAAAAGAAGAAATGTAAAGCTTAGGAGCTGGACCATTTTAGGTTCAGCACTCTGGATAGTGCTTGCTTATTGGTGGCTACATTTAAGTGTAACCCAGGATCTGAACCAAAAATGGGCTGGCTCCTAAGCTTTATATTCCTGCTTTTTAAATAAGGATAGCAAGAGAATGAAGAAAAATTGATAATATGAGTATATTATACAGATGCTTAAAATCGCATGCTCTTTCTGAATCCTTAAAGAAAAAATTTGGGTTTAGTATCCTTTTGATAATAAAAAAAAATTAAAGAAAATAATAGTATGTGTAAAAGCAACTGAGTATTAATTTTTAAAAAAGACAACGGTGTGCTAGTTTACATTTTGTTAAAGTGACTGTCTACTTCAGAATTGTTATTTATTAAAAGATAGATAATGCCTTTATTACCCATTCCTCAGTTTTGCATACCAACACTGTTATATTAATATACTTTTTACCTCTGTATTACCTTGTATTTAAGCCTCTGCATATTGCCCCCTTATTTCAGTTAATTTGACAGACTTGCATTTTAGCCAATCAGTACTGACGCATATGTAACTCCACAGGAGTGAACACAATGTTATCTACATGGAACACATGAATGAGCATTATCTAGCTGTGAAAAATTGTCAAAATGCACTGAGATAAGGGCTTAGAAATTAGCATATGCTCCTATCTAGGTTTAGCTTTCAACAAAGAATACCAAGATAAATTTGATGATAGAAGTCAATTGGAAAGTTGTTTAAAATTGCATGCCCTATCTGAATTATGAAAGTTTAATTTTGACTAGGCTGTCCCTTTAATATATGCGTCCTGTTTTGCAATTGTCATGACTTATACCATAATTATTTGATTTTGGAGGCATGAGAAATATATCCAATAATATGGCTTATCCCTTAAGCCATTATAATTAATGGGAGCACTCTCCTAGCTGTTGTTTGCCTTATGGTAGAGGGATTGAAGCCACACTGTTCAGATTTTTACAAAAGGATAATGTAGAATTAGAAACAAGTTCAGTTAAGGGCAATAACATCAATCAAGGAAAAAAAAACTGTTTAATGTATATAAAAAAAAACAGTTTCTTAAAGGACACTGTAGTATTATACTGGTTCTTGAGGGACTAGTAAGGTAAATGTATATTTCAGGGTAACTACCAGTTTGTACTGGGAGATTAGATGTAGAGGAAGGCATTTTACAGTTTAAGTAAATGTTTTGGATTAGTTGTGTGTGTATTGTGTATGCTTTAAATAAGAGCGTATGTAGCTAGAAAGCAGCCTTGAGAAAGCTGTGTGTCAAACAGTGAAATGTACGTCGGCTTAAGTGGTGCTTAAGTCACAAGGAGGGTGGTCTGTACTGCAGACAAGCCTGAATTAAGATTTATACTCTTGGTGACTTGGTATATAGTACTTTTTTTTCTAGTATTATTATTTTTAACGTTTTAAATAAATGTGTAGTATGGTACAAAATTCTAAATGACACGTGTTTAGATGGTATATTGCATCCTGACAGCTAAATTAGGCAAAGCATTTGAAACAGAGCTATTTTAAGCTCAAGGAAATATAAGTAGTATTTATACATTTGATGTGGTCTACTCTTTAAAATATTACCTTGCTTTGTAAATGTGTTATCTTTTTAGGATTAACTTCCATACATCAGAAGGGGATCTTTGGCGTGAAAGCTAAATAGGCATTGCATGAAAAACAGTAAGAATTCTAATATACATGAGTGTGCATTAAAAAATTGAATGGAATATTCTCCTCTAAATCATGGAATTTTGCTATTGCATTTTTTTCTGTTTTTATTTGTATTGAAGGTGTTCTGGAAATAGCAATGCTTAGAAAATAATCTTTTAAAATGCCATTTAAAAACATATATTGATGTATTGTTTCCCCCCCCCCCCACTATATCACTATATTTATATAACATTTATTGCTATATGTTTGTGGTATTGTGGTTTTTATGTTCTTTTATTGTTATTTTGGATGAAAATGTTGAGAAGTACTTTTTTGTAAGGTAGGGTACTGAGCAAATAAGAATTGTGTTTGGGCTATCTACATATGTCACTATTATATTACCATGCCTCCAACAGAAAGTGATAGCTGACACTATTTCCTGGGAGTTGTCACACTGTGCCTTGAGTTTGGTCACTATCAACCCACTGTTGATGGTAAAACGATTGTTGCAAATCGGTCACTATAAGTAATAATAATCAGATTTATATTTTGAAATTGATACTAAATAAAACAATCAGATTTAATTTTATGAATGTGTTGGGGTTAGAGAGAATGAGAGAAAGAGATAACAGAATATTACAATCTAATATAATTAATGGTCCATGTTTCTAATTTGCTATGTGATGTTTAAATGGAAATTGTAATGGATTTTACAGTGGGCCAGCATAAGTTAAAATAAGTATGGCAAACTGGCAGCCCATGGGGCAGCCCATGGGTTAAATATGGCCCTCAGGTGGGGGGGACTAATAATGTGTGCCATTGTTTTTGTGGGCTCAGAAAATAAGCAAAAATAAAAACGTGCTTTGGGGGATTAATGGTGCTTGTATACTAAGAACCCTCTGGAGGGGAGAAAAAGCATATAGAGAGTACCCTTCAACAATATCTAAATCTAGCCCTGTCCCACTGGACATTTTAGGAAATTAATTATATGCGTGTTTAATCGTCATAAATTTATATACTACCCTTAAGGTTTCTAAAATATTAATCTGTGGCCCCAATGTGTTAGCAAATTGGCCATCACTGGATTAAGACATACAGATACACAACTGCTTCGAATCTCTCTCAAGGCAGTGAGGTTTTTTTTTAAATTTTAATGTCAAATATATCAGTGTTGATACTAAAATATCCTAAAGCTACAGTATTTTTAGCAAAGTATAATGCTACAAGTTAGCTTTTTCACCTGTAGCAAAGGAACATTGACATTTGTTTAACGAAAATGAATGTAAATGCTCCACACATATTCTGTAATCATTTCATTTAAAGCAAAACGAATGCTGAATAGTGCAGCAGACAAATATTCAGAGAAACAAATCTCCCCGAATATTTGTTCTGAAAGATTCAGAGAAACCAAATGTTTAGTGCCGCTCAAGTCTAATTTTTATAGCTTGCGTCTTGAATGTTTGTGTGCGGGGCTTATATACTGTAGATAATGTTCTTGGTTTAGATACCATCAACTTTACTGCATTGAGTAACAATGTGATGTAGAGAAGGGACTAAAGCAAATCAATAACACACCTTATAAAAATAAAATAAAGAAAGGCATACATAAATTAGGGAAATGAAATCGCAAAGGAAATTGTGAGAAAAAAAAAATATATATAAAAATCAAAAACATAAACTTTGCCCCGACTCCTCAGTACCCCTCCACCCCCCAAAAAAAATTTTTTATTTGTAAAATGATAATGTTTTCTGTATGTAAATAGAATCTATTTCATAATTGTTTGGGTAATTTAGGGGAGGTAAGAGTTTAGATGTTAATTTTCTATTATATCTGTGAGGCAACTAAAACCTTTAACCAGTGAACGCTAATTGCAGGAATGCTGTTCATGATCAGTACTGCATCCATGTATATGGAAAAAAACATTAATTGATTTAGGTTGCATTATCAGTGACCTATATTAATTTAATTTTATCTAAAAATACAGTTCTAAAAGTGACATTTCCACATAAGCATGAGATGACTAATTGATAGAGACAAAGAAGCCTTCATCAATGTCATACTATAGTAACAGAGCTCTTCCCATGAAACCAAAAGGCTTATTTAAACAAGCAAGGGCCATAAACAGATGCTAAGCCTAACTCAGCTAGCCTAATGCATGTTTTTAGAACTGCAATAACTACTAAATAGTCTTGTGTTTTTTTCTTTTTTTTTTTTTTTTCTAAAAAGCTTTTCTGCTGTGACATTTTTTTCTAAGAATTCAGAAATAAACCAGCTTATTTTAAGTATTGATTATGTTAAATGCAATAGAGAAGTTAGGATCTAGCTTTCCTTTCATATTGGTTTAAGCAACAATATATAAAAAATACTTTTGCAAAGTGCTGCCTTTTCATATGAACAATTCGTTTGACCTACTGAACTACACAAATTGTACCCTGTGAATAAAAGTTCCTTCATTCTTGTCACACAGTTTATCTCTTGTCTAGTAAACAATACTCAAAACTGGAAAATGGTCTTGTAACAAGCAAGCTCAATACTACTATTTAGCTAGATCATTGACAATACAATTTAAGAAAATATTTAGACTTTGCTCATTTAACCATAGCTCAATAACAAGCTGTACTTAATAACACTGTGGTATATAATGTGATATAATAAAGCGAATGCACTCCCTATTGTTATGCATTCATTTCACAGCATAACAAATAAAATTTGTCTATTTTTACATTTAAAATGCAGTAGTGCAGGAATACAAAAATGGTGAAAAGCACCTATTGTACACATGCCAAAATAGAACAAAGTATATTTAATGGAAAACAATTTATGTGGTTTAGTGCTGTAAAAAGAAAAAAATACATGTACTACTGACCTGGAATGAGTTCAACTCTCCTTCCTTCATATTCAAAACTTTTATGTTGGTTTCCAGCATTCACTGTATGTGATGTTACCTGTCTCAAGCTTCAAAGATATACAATGGAAACATTGCGTGGACAAGGGATGTAAGTACTAGGGTCTCAGAGGTCTCAGTTGAGACCAGGCTGCCCCTCTAGGGAACCATCTAGCCCTGCTATTAGTTGTGATATTGCTACAAGAGGGGGCGGGAGGTCACAGTGTAATGTAGGTGTTTGGAATTGCTTTTACAAATATGGTTGTGGCTTTTTAAAATTGTTTCTACAGTGTTGCTATGCAGAAAAAACAGCCATTATATTTGTAGTGAAAGTACATTTCCCTTGCCTTGCAGTCACTGAAAATAAACTAAAGTAACAGTCACAGAGAAGCAGCTTATCCTTCTCCTATGTGATGTTTGCTCAGCTTCTGCTAATTAAAAACAACCAGAAAGGGGGCTGTTGAAATGGGGGCCTCTACACAGCCTTTACTCAGGGGTACAGTGAAGTCTATTTGGTCTCCTGACATACTCTCTTTATGATAGTCCTTAATGCAGAGCTTTCCAAACTTTTCCTGTTGGTGACACACTTTTTATGTTGGTGACACACTTTTCCTGTTTGTGACACATTATTTATGTTGGTGACACACTTTTCCTGTTTGTGACACACTTTTTATGTTTGTGACACACTTTTTAGACCTACATCATTTTGTGACACGGTAATTCAGTTGTACTAGCAAACAGGAGGTTAAACTAATTTGTTTTAAGAGATACGGACACATACATAAATTATATAATAACGTAATGTATTTACAAGTAACAGTATGTATGTGCAAGAATTAATAAAAGTTTAATACCACCAATAGCTACTTACTATTTTAATGGGATGTATGAGGTTTATGGGAAGAACACAGTTTCTGAAAATTTAGTGGAATATTAAATGAAGACACTTGCATTACATCATCAAGCATTTGTAAGTTTCCTCTTCCTATCCATATATCAAGACCAGGAGCAGCAATACACTACTGGGAGCTAGCTGCAAAAAAAAACACTTTGACTTCTGACTTCAGCTCAGCGTTTAAGCTGCTGCCCTCAGAGATCTGCGAGTCCAACTGACTACTGCCCGTGCTGCAAACACACTGCTGTCCCACTCACTGACTACATGTGCAGTCACAAGTCGATTGAGGAGTCTACACAAAATGCATTGGAGAACAATATGAAAAAATAATTTTACTTTGTCAAGATTAGTTCTAGGAGGTGGTAACCATCTTATCACATGACACGAGGAGCTTTAAGTCTAAATCAAATGTCAGCACTATAGGGACACTGCACACAAAAGAAATGTTATCCATATGAAAGAGCAGCATTTACACGTGTGTTTTAAAGATATAAAATAAATATATAATAAATAATTCCACCATATACCCCAAATGCAAACTAACCTAACACCTAATGCCCCTCTAAACAGAACCCCCTAAGTAAAAGTAAAAATCTAAGTAAAAATATAAGATAAACCTAAACTGCCACAACCTCAAGTGCAATCTAACCCAACTCTACCTAACACCTAACCCTTCTCTTAACTAATCCCCCCTAAACCCACTAAACCCCCTAAGTTAAATAAAAAATCTAAGTAAATAAAATAAAAATAAACCTAAACTGCCACAATCCCAAATGCAATCTAACCCTACTCTATCTAACAACTATCCCCATTTAAACTAAACCCCCTCTAAACTAACCCACCCTAAATTAAAAAAAAAAAAAAAAACTACAGTATCCAAAATAAAAAACTCTGCATTATACCTAAAACTAAACTACATACCCCATAAAATAAAAAACCCACTCAAAACAAAACAAAGAAAAACACTAAAAAATGAAAATACCCCTTTTTAAGGGCCTTTTGTAGAGCATTGCCCTAAAGTGATCAGCTCTTTTGCAAAAAAGAAAAAAAATTACAAAACCCTGCATCTACATTATAAGTAACCCCCACTCCCCAAAATAACAAAATCTAACATAAAAAAATCTAGCCTACAAAACAAAAGTAAAAATAACAAGCCCTATTCTTAAAAATAAAGAAGCCACCTCAAAAAAGTCCTAACTATCCCCAAAAAGTGACACTCTATGTTGGGTAATCTGACTCCTCTTGATCCGAAGTTGGGCCCTCTTCATCCCGGTTCCTGGCGCCGGTGGGCACATCTTTGCGGCATTGTTGGCAGACTTCAGTGGCCTCTTCTGCTGCATCCACTTTGCAATCTTCTTCAATGTTGGGGCCCTCTTTATCCCAACTCCTGGTTCCGGGGGGCCCATCTTCACAGCAAGGGATGCAGACTTCTGTGGCCTCTTCCACCGTCTCCACTCAGCAAACTTATGTTCTTCTACTCTCTTTTCTAAGCCCTGGTTTTTATGTAATCGCCGCCGCATACTAAAATTACGGAAGCGCAGAACCCCAAAATATAGAAGTACCACTTAATTCGGATTTAAATCAGCCAATAGCAAGAAAGTGTTTTTTTTTATATTTAATTATCCTTTTTTATTGGATGATTAGTATTTAAATTTAAAAACGTTCTTGCTATTCACCGATTTAAAATCAGAATTAAGTGGTACATCTATATATTGGGGTTCAGCGCTTCCAGAATTTCAGTGTGCGGCAGCGAGAAGAGAGATGAAGAACAGAAGATTGCAAAGAAGCTGCTGAGATCCCCTCCGCTGCTATGAAGATGGGCCCCTGGGGCCAGGAAATGGGAAGAAGAGTGTCATGCCCCCATTGGGTATTGAACTCTGGTCTCATGTTGTATTCCAATGACTTTTCACTGAGCCACCAGAGGGCCTTAGTTGTGGAAGCTTTCCTTTTGTTTTCTTGTTTCTCTCTCAGGTTCTCTGGCTCCACCTCTTGTCAGCTGTTGGTAATGTGCAATTACCAACAGGCTATTTAAACCTGCCTAGCTAGTCAGTCTTTGCCCTGACATGGAGTCTTTCATTCTGTGCCTTTGTTTGTGGAAGAATAATCATTTTGCCTTGAAGCCTGATTTTTGGCCTGACCTGCTGGATTTTCTTCCTTGCCTGATTTCTAACCTCTGCCTGCCTGGACTGCCAAGGCCTGTGCTTAGCCTCTGCCTGCCTAGACTGCCAAGGTCTGTGCTTAACCTCTGCCTGCCTGGACTGCCAAGGCCTGTGCTTAACCTTTGCCTGCCTGGACTGCCAAGGTCTGTATTTAACCTTTGCCTGCCTGTACTACCAAGGTCTGTGTTTAACCTTTGCCTACCCTGACTGCCAAGGTCTGTGTTTAACCTTTGCCTTCCTGGACTGCCAAGGTCTGTGTTTAACCTTTGCCTGCCTGGACTGCCAAGGTCTGTGTTTAACCTTTGCCTGCCTGAACTGTCAAGGTCTGTGTTTAACGTTTACCTGCCTGCCTGAACTGCCAATGTCTTTGTTTAACCTTTGCCTGCCTGAACTGCCAAGACCTGTGTTTAACTTTTGCTTTCCTGAACTGCCAGGACCTGTGTATACCCTTTGCTTGCCTGGACTGCCAGGACCTGGGTTTAACCTGAACTGCTGTGATCTGCTATCACTTAGCCTATTTTCTCATCCATTATATGCCTAAAAGTAAGAAAGCTACATTAGCACCATTCAATAAACTGGAGCCTGTAACCGACTATGCCTCTGCAAATGAGCTTCACTCTCCAGACCCGACACCAAGTGAGACGGCATGTCAGGGCCAAACAACGGAGCTTGCAGAGGTGGTTCGGTACCTGTCTGTATTGTCAGACCAAGTGAGAAAAATGACTGAGGTAGACCAAGAACTCTCGCAAGTATATTTAAAACTTCCTGACCAGATTTGTTCTTTTGTGAAACCTTGGTCAAATATATTTCAAGCCCTCCAACACAGTAATAAAGACTTTTTTCAAAACCTACTACAATTTATTCTGTCTGAGCCTAACACCCTATCAGGACCAACTCCAGCTACATCAGTTAAAACCTCCTCACACAGCAGTGATCCTTGTAAGGCATTCCTTCCTGTAAGTGAAAAGATCAGAAGGAGAACTCAAGGACTTTGTTTGTATTGTGGGTCTGCTAATCATGCAATTTCTTTTTATCCAGTTAGAACCCCTACACCTGCCATCTCTGAGAAACAATCCTATTCTGCTATATTATCATCTCTTCTTAGGAGAATTTCTAAGACAAGACTATCCCAATTAAAAGCTGTGAGCACTACTCAGGGTACAAAGGTAAGTACTACCAGACTCACTGTCCAGAAATATATGGTACCTGAGCAGAGTTCTTCAGCACAAGGTCCAAACCTGATTTTCATGAACCCAGAAAAAGACAGAGATTATTTGGCATCAGTACACCTTGCACCAGACTCCTCAGCCCCTTGTCCTTTTGATGCTAGCTTTGATTAATTTGGAGGTACAGAATAAAAGATTGCTTCAAAATATGCCTGATAGCATAAAACAAGGTACTGAGTACAGTGCTATCTATGTCCCTGATTTACAACCTGCAGTCTCTAAGACCAGAGTATCCACATTTAGTTTGCTGCCTTCTCAGAGTGGTATCGAAAAGGCTATTTCCAAAGTCCCTGCAACCTGTTCTCTAAATAACCTCAAAGCATCTAGCACTTTGTTACATTCTGCTGCCTCAGATTCGAAGTTAGACTCTCTTGAATCCTGAATACGGACTTTAGCTCCAGAATATCCTGTTCTCAGTCCTCAGTCACTACAGAATAATGCTCTGACTCGTCTGACTCTGATGCCTACTCCACCATTGAGGAGTTCTCTGAGCCAGAACAAATAACTCCTCAAACTGCTGTATGGCAAAAGGGTCCATCTAAAGCTTGTCATTTCCCTTTGTCAAAATATTTTTCTGGAGATTCAACTCATGTCAAGGGACAAGTAATTGCAGCTGTTGCTAAGAGTGCTAAAAATCTTGCCACACAAATAGCTGTTGGGAATTCTCTTACCTCAGAAACTCTTATTATTCTACCATTCTACACTTCTAAAGAAATGTCTGGATATTCTTCGCCCGAAGAAGCATCAGACCAAGAGGAGAATACTTTGGAATATACCAGTAAGCCACAGACAACTCTTGCTGCTATCAGAAGATCTAATTATCTTCTTCTTGCCTTGTTGAGGTAACTCCAGTTCAGACACATACACCCTCACTAAATGATGTGCTTCCTCCACCTCGTCTGGGAATGGTATATCCATTTTCTGCAGTTTCAAAATTGATAGAAGCTAACAAGCAAGCATACTTGCCTTCCAGTTCTGTTTGCAGCCTGACCACTAGAGACATAGGAGAAACCTCTGTTCTTTCAGCTTCTGAACAGCCAGCACATAACGTTGTTGTTTGCTGGGGAAACCTCCCTTCAGCCACTATTATGGGAGATATTACTTGCAAAACTGTAAAATCAGAGACATCAATTTGGCTAGAGACATTAAATCTTGAGAATTTCAAGGAAAAGGCTTTGTGTTTTTGCAAGATCAAAGATCTCTACAGGAGGCATTAACTGTTAATGGTATCACACTCCAGGATAGGAAGATTCACATCAGTGAGATTAAATCAGACACATATCTTAAAGTCACTCAAGGTCAGGAAAATACAATGCCAACCCCTACTGTACCTGCATCTTCTGTCAGTCTTTCTGTGATGCATGTGAAGACTCTTCCTCAAAAGCCTCTGACGGAGCCATCATCTGCTTTGAAGACCTTCAAGTCTATGAGAAAGCTAAAGCCACCCAGAGGTCAGCCTTGGGAGGGGGTACTGTCATGCCCCCATTGGGTCTTGAACCCTGGTCTCATGTTTTATCCCAGTGACTTTCCACTAAGCCACCAGAGGGCCTTAGTTGTGGATGCTTTCCTTTTGTTTTCTGCTTTCTCTCTCAGGTTCTCTGGCTCCACCCCTTGTCAGCTGTTGTTAATGTGCAATTACCAACAGACTATTTAAACCTGCCTGGCTAATCAGTATTTGCCCTTGAGTCTCTCTTTGTGCCTTTGTTTGTGGAAGAAGAATCCTTTTACCGTAAAGCCTGATTTTGGACTGACTTGCTGGATTTTTCTTCCTTGCCTGTTTTCTAACCTCTGCCTGCCTGGACTGCCAAGGCATGTGCTTAATCTCTGTCTTGTGCTTAACCTCTGCCTGCCAAGGCCTGTGCTTAACCTCTGCCTGCCTGGACTGCCAAGGCCTGTGCTTAACCTCTGCCTGCCTGGACTGCCAAGGCCTGTGCTTAACCTCTGCCTGCCTGGACTGCCAAGGCCTGTGCTTAACCTTTGCCTGTACTGCCAAATAATTAAACATTGGTCCCCACAGCAATATTTGAATTGTGCCTACCCAGAAACTATTCTTCGTCTCAGTGAGCACACTGTCTGCATTGTGTAGGCACACTTTAAATAGCCCCCCCCCCCCCGCCAGCAGCAAAATGTGGACAAGTGGAATGTTAGTCATGCGGGTGGTAACGTCACTCTCACATTGACTTCTATGGGAGAGATATCACCACTCACCGGCATTGCTCGGACACGCCCCTTTTCTTAGAATGTCTCGACAGACCGTCGGACTGCGAGGCCAGCGAAGCAGTTTCCTGATGGTCTGTCAATGTTTTGAAAATCTTGAGTATCTTTGAATAAACTTTTGATCATCAGGCCCTAATTGATAAAGGCCCATTAACACGTCATTCATTATTAATTATTGCGTTTAAAATTCCGTAA